>NC_134885.1:18514523-18604523 GCF_041734735.1 Babylonia areolata
GAGAGACTGACAGAGAGACTGACAGAGAGAGAGAGAGACTGACAGAAAGAGACAGAGAGAGAGTGGCAGAGAGGGGGAGAGACAGAGAAACAGAAAATGAGAGACGAAGAGAGAGAGAGAGCGAGCTTTTGCCACCAGATACACTGAGTCGTGATGAAAAAGTCTAAGTCCGTGTAACACGGCCCGGACTACAAGGCAGCGAGCCCACACAACAGCGGGCCTAACACACAAGTCGCTGCTCAACTCTGAACGCGGACGGCTGTTATGAAGAGAACACATAACACATTCATCATTCCACAACACAACTTTGATCAAGCAGAAAGCATTAACAATCACAAATATATACATTCATCTGTATTTGATTGTTTTTGGATCTTTGTGAGAGGGACTATTGACACGGGGGAGTATCGACACGGGGGAGTATTGACGCGGGCGAGTATCGACACGGGGGAGTATTGACGCGGGGGAGTATCGACACGGGGCTCACCATTCCACTTTTCAGTTTATTTGTTTTGATTTTTGTAGGAGGTTCATTGTACGTGCTAGCAGATACAAAAGCCGGCTTACATGGACTAGTGTATTCCAACTGCCCTGGACATGCAGGTGCTGAGGGAAATCAGAGCGAACTCACTGATAGGCTTGTTCATGGTCGCGGCAGCGAAACAACAATGAGCCGTGTACACACCGGGCTGCACGGGAAAATCTGAAATCTTAAGAAAAATGAAAAGTGAATGACTTGAAGGCCTATATATCAGAAAACAAACAAGGTGCAATGTCATCACAACAATTGATCGCCTCACAGAAAAAATGGCAGAAGTGAAAAGCGACCGTAAGTCTAGCATGAAATGTTGAGCATGATCCTCTTCAAGTGCTAATCAAGCTAATATTGGCATCATTTCCAAACCAGCATTGCGCAGATTTCTTCAAAATGGAACAGGGTCTCTCTCTAGGCCATCCCAAATTGCCTACATTAGACGAGCAACACGCCAACGTACTAGATGCCACGTCCATGGCATCAGATATCTTTTCCCACTCCCCTTCAGTGCGGCAAACTGGCAATACGGTAATTTTCAACAACTTGAGGCCGCCAATATGTGTATATTTCTGTATGTGTCACGTCATGGGGCTCGGTGGGTGTGTGTGTGTGTGTGTGTTGTGGGAGATGCGGAAACAGGAATGTGTCAGTGTGGGAGAGAGGGGGTGAGTCTGGGTGCAGTGGGGCTGGGGGCAGCCGGCCGTGCGATACTGCCAGTGTTGTATGGCGGTGATGTGTGTGTGTGTGTGTGTGTGTGTGTGTGTGCGGTGCCGTGTGACTGAGTGCGTGCGTGTTCCCTGTGTGTGTGTGTGTGTGTGTGTGTGTGTGTGTGTGTGAGAGAGAGAGAGAGAGAGAGAGAGCTGGGACTCGTGTTAGTATGTGCAGTTGGGCCTTTAGTTCGCATAGTTGTTCGTCAGTCAGAGAGTTAGCCGGCCTTCGTATTTGTGCAGTGAGAATGTTGCGTCGGAATCAAGTTGTTGCTGTTATGTCTCAGCCGTGTTGTGCGCGCGGCAGCGCGCGCGCGTGTTCAGTGCGTGTTTGTGAGTGTGCATTTTCGGCGCTTGGGTCGGTGTGTGCGGCAATCACCATGCCGTGCAAGGGCGATATCATTGTAATCTAAGGCGCCAGTAGTGGCCCTTTTCACTGCATTCATACTCTTCTTCTTCTTTTGGATGGGTAGCCAACATCGACTTGTCGATGAATCTGCTACACGAATTCTTTTCCGGAGTGTGATTCCGAGTGGGCTGTTTTAGTTAATTCTAGGTTTAACAGGATTAGGAGGATTTTGTGGGGAGGGGGTGTGGGGGGCGGGGGTGGGGGTGGGGGGTAGTTTGCTGTTGTTTGGAGCTGGTCAGAGGTTTGCCACCCTGGCCTGGAAGGCTGCCAGAGATGGCGCAGTGGCGGCTTCAGTGGGCAAGTTGTTCCATTCCGGGATGGTTCTTGGAAAGAATGTCATCTGCCGGTACTGTGTCCTGTTGGATGGGATGTCGTATTGCAGGGGGTGGGACATTCTAGTTATATGGCTGAGGCGGCTGACAGAGGGGAGATATTTGGAATCAATGTGTACGAGGCGTTGTGCACCTTGTAGAACATGGTGAGTCTCGCACGCCTCCGTCTGGCTTGCAGCGTTGGCCATTCCAGGTCAAGGAGCATGTCGTCCACACTGGAGGTTTGGCGGAAGCGGTGTGAGAGCCAGCGAGCTACTCTACGCTGCACCTTTTCGATGGTATTAATGTCTTCAGTGGTGTGGGGATCCCACACACAGCTGGCGATTAGATCAATTAAGAAATTGTTGCATCATCAACACATCGTCTAGCCCTGTACGCAAACTGTAATGGACCCAAACAGAGCAAAATTTGAACCTCGGGTCAGCAACAGAGTCGCGCCCCTTTTTGTTGGTGATGCTGTTGATATGCGGGGCCCACTTCAGGTCCTTGGTGAGTGTGACGCCGAGGTACTTGACCTGGGTCTCCTCCTGGAGTCGGTGGCCGTGAACACGGTTTGTAACTGTGCTCCCGAGTTGTCCGGCGGCGGGTCATATGGACTTTGGAGCATTTCTGGGGGTGGAAAGACATCTTCCAGCGCTGTTCCCAGGAAGCTAGGGTGTCCACATCAGCTTGCAGTTCCTCAGTCTTGGTCTTCGGCTGTCTTGACGTCTTTGTCACGGTGGCAGGCAGTGTTATCAGCAAAGAGCCTGGCCCTGGCGGACAGTCTGGTCGGTAGGTCATTGATATAGAGTAGAAACAGGCTCGGCCCAAGGACGGAGCCCTGTGGGACTCTTGAGTCTACTGGAGCAAGCTCTGACCTGGAACCATTGACAACTACCGACTGCTTCCTATCACTGAGGAAGTTCTGGATCCAGGTGTTGATGTTCCCGACAATGCCATGGTGTCGAAGCTTGTGGGTCATGAGGCTGTGATTTACTTTGTCGAAGGCCTTCGAGAAATCAAAGACAAGTAAGTCCTCCTGGTATCCCTGTTCAAAGGCCTCAGACACTTCGTCCACAAAGCAGAGTAGCCGCGTTTCGCATGAGCGCCCCTTCCGGAATCCGTACTGTTCTGTGCAGAGAATCTGGTGCTCTTCGCAGTACGCCATGATCTTGCTGACCAGTATATGCTCCACTGGGAGCCGCGTTGCACGGAATACTTTTAGTCTTTTGCCTTTTGCTTAACTTCCCCTGCACCGCTATATATTAATCTACTTAAAGTACCCGCTTTTATCACTGATTATCACTAATTATTTGTTCAAGTTATTCATTCATTCAGATCAGCAGTTTATTCATTTATTTGATTAGTTAAACTTGACAATTGAATAATAATTCATTATTATTATTATTTATTATTATTATTATTCTTACCATTATTATTATTATCATCATTTTATTATTATTAATTTTTCAGAAATAATTCTATTATTTTTCAAATGTATATCAAGTTATATTATTTAATTTATTTATTACATCAAGTTTCCGACGAGTCATTTATTTATTTAATTTTATTTCCCTTAAACCCTGATTAAGCGCGTTGGGTTACGCTGCTGATCAGGCATATGGTTAGCAGAAATGGTAGATCGTGTATGGATTTGTCCGAAAGCACTGACCCCTGCTTGATTGAGAACTGAACTGAAAATCTGCTCTGCTGTTCTGCTGTTCCTATTTTTGTCTTCCATTGAAAACAGAGGGGCAGAGTTGTGTCGCTTGTTCCGGACTTCCGCTCTGTGCAGACTAAGTTGTGTGCATTGTTGACAAGGAATATTTAATTTTATTTCTTTCTCGTTAAATTTTCAGTGATCGGCATCGTTTATCGTTTTTTTATTGGCAGAGAACAAGGTAGGTTCAGTAAGACAAGAGAAAAACTCGTGGTGAGCCAGCATGAACGTGGACTACCCATTCTTGTTCTTCCCCTTTGTAGTGGCTTAGTTGCAAAAACATTCCCATGGTTTTACTTTATAATGTCGTAATCTCTTGCTTTCAGTTGCCTGTTCCAGCGTTGTTAACTTTCTTTTTTTCTTTTCTTTTTTTTTTAAATTTCGAAATCGATGTATGTATTCTTGCTGTTTTGCGATGTACATTTGTTATAATGACCCCATGGATTTTATCTTTAGAAATGTTTCCTGCTGCTGACAGTAACAGTAACAATGCAGACCTGTAAAGGTTTCAATGAAATTCTAAATGTCCAAGTGTTATAAATGCTGCTGTCAGGAAAAAAAAAAGAAAAAAAAGGTGTAGGGGTGCGGAGGGGGTGGGGTTTGGGGATGGGATTTTACAGGTAAAAGATTTCAAGTCAAGTTATACTGTGATAAAATGAATACATTACCATACCTATCCACTGTTAGCACCCCCATAGCTGAACATCATCTCCTGACTAGCAGCACTGTATACATGGCTGAACTGACAACCTTAGTTCTTGCTTTGAAGCTGGCTCATGATTAGGTTTTTTTTTGTGTTTTTTTAACACAAAGGTTACAATGTCATTCTGGCATGGGTTCCAGGTCATGTGAGTGTTCAAGGGAATGAAGTGGCTGATCAGCTGGCAAAAATGTCCATAGATTAGGAATCCTTTTGTCATGCCCTGTCACTTTTACATGGATTTTTGGCAAAGAGTTCATTCCTAAGTGGGACACCTCTGGCAGGAGGAATGGAATCTGCAAACTGACAACAAGCTGTTTTAGATCTGTCTAGACCGAAAGGAATTCCTTCCTTCCATTGTTGGAAACAGGAAATTATTGTCTGCAGGCTGTGCATGGGTCATTCTTACCTGACATATTCTTTTTGTGTGAAAGGTGAAGAACCTCCATGGTGTGTGCCATGCAAGCAGCCTCTGACTGAGTGTCAGACATCTGTTGATTGACTGCTGGGCTCAGCGTGGTATCACCATAACAGGCACAAACATTTTACAGCTAGCTCCATGAAGATCCTGATCTGGGATGCCCCCCTGGTCACCATTTTCCAGAACTTTCCTAAGGGAAATTAATGTTTTGAATTTTACATGTTCTGAGACATACATTGTTGATGTGATCTTTTTACTACCTTAATATTTTAAATGTGGTTTCAGTACATTGGCAGTGTCCACAATTTTTGACAACAAGGCATGGATGTCTATTCCGCCAGTCAAACAGATGTGTGGAGGGGAAGATATGTGCACACAGCAATTCTTTTGTGCTTTAATGAACTTTTAAACATTATTTTGTGTTACTTGCAAGAACTGGTTATTGATCAGCCCTGAAATGGCCCATTTGCAGTTGGCTGGGTGATAAGCAACATGATATCATTTGATTTGAATACATTACTAAGAAGTGTTTCACGTTAGTATTGTAACAGATTATGCAACAGAAGTACATAAATATATATCTATCCACTTATCCTTTATTAACTGGTCAAGATTTTAACTGAAGGAGATACTGGAAAGCATCCATAAATTGGAAAGCTTGTTTCTCCTCCATTTTAACATCACTTTCTGCTCTTTATTTGTGGTCTCTGAAACTGTCAAAAGCTCTATGAATATACAATTTCATCTGAGGGGTGCTGTAACACTAGTATGGCCTTGGCATTGGATGATTCTTCTCAGCCTCATGTTTTATCATGATGGTGAGGATGATTATGATTATAATTATTATTCAAGAAATTCTTACCTTCTTGGACAGAATTGGCAAGAGATCAATTCATTTTATTTTCTTGTGTTTTGAATTACATAATCCTATTGTTTTTTTCTGTTCCAGAAGTGTTGAACCAGCAGTAGGATGGCCCTGACTGTGGAGAAGCTGCTCAGTGATGCTCGAACATTGATTTCACGACTGAAAGAACAAGATGCTAATGCAGACTCCATCATGTCCACCTCCCAAGTTCTGCATAAACGCATTGAAGCCATGAAACAGGTAAGGATGTTACAACACTTCAGTTGTAACATATTGAAATTTGAATTTCAAAACAATCGTCATTAGAAGTGAAAAGTAATTGCATTTTCTATAAAACATAATATAGCATATGGAAAAGCATGCTTTGATGCCATCTTGAGACTGAAAGTCACACACACACATGCGCTCTCACGTATGCAAGCGCTGGTAATGGAAATGTTGAGAGTGCTAAATATGTGGCCTGATGTTTCAGTACCAGGATGACATCACGGAGCTGAACGAGATGGCCAAGCACCGGCCTCGCTCCAGTCTGGTAATGGGAATCGCCCAGGAGAACCGTCAGATCCGAGAGTTGCAGCAGGAGAAGCAGGAGCTGCAGATGGCTGTGGAGGAGCACCAGTCGGCGCTGCAGCTCATCATGCATAAGTACCGTCAGCACACTGTGCACCTGCTGCACGCCAACCGGCTGGACGCCACCATCGCCCACAGACAGGTCCGCTCCAAGGTAACCCTGCTGGCATGTTCTTGTTACTATCGATTTTCTTGGAGGAGTAATACAAGGAAGGTTTATCAGTATTTTTTTCTTCCTCTTCTTCGTTCATGGGCTGCAACTCCCATGTTCACTTGTATGTACACAAGTGGGCTTTTATGAGTATGACCATTTTTACCCCACCATGTAGGCAGCCATACTCCGTTTGGGGAATGATAAGTATCTAAATACAGCTGTTTGGGCATACGTACACATAACAGTTCCATGTCAGCTTTTCCATGTATCCTTCTTCAGCTTTGACACATTCTTTGAAATCAGATGTCCATTCCACTCAATCACACTGATTTAGGTATACCCAAAAATAACGTCCTTGAAGAAAGCACAGTCATCTTTGGTTCTCTTGAACTTGTCTGCCTCATCATCTGCACCATTTTAGAATAGAATAGAGTAGAATATGTCTTTATTACCAAGTGTACCGGGGTCACAAAGAATGTTGGGGGGAATAGTACATAACAAGGTACGAACATAAATCGAAAATCATACACAAACACAGATACAGTAGAAATTAGGATACATACAAGTGCATAACAATGTAAAAACTTGTGCATACTCACACATACACGCACTGCACACACACACACACACACACACACACACACACATGCGCGCACACACACACATGCACACACACTATAAAAATTTAGACATTCTTCCGCTCAAAAGTCGACTGTTACTTAACAAATGTGTGTGTATGCACAGTATAGCGAATGGAACGGCACCAAAGAAAATAACCCAGAATTTTATTACTAATGAAAATAGACACACTCACAAACTATCTTTTCCACGACCCCGAAACAATTTATATAAATCTAGTTTAACATTTTCTGGGGGAATGATATGGAATGGTTTACCTCCTTTAAAGTCATGTCGTCTAAAGCAACCATTCAAAAAAGCACTTGAGAAATATTTGATGGAAAATATATGATCCATTGATCCTTCGATTTGACTATCATTGTATCTGCTGTCTATATACTTGTCTGTCTATTTTTCTAACTTTAAACCTTCTTTGTCCTTCTGATTTTTCTAACTTTAAACCTTCTTTGTCCTTCTGACTTTCTGTCTCCTTTCCATCTCTCGACTGTTACCTTTACCCGTCTGTCTGTTTTCTCTCTCTCTCTCTCTCTCTCTCTCTCTCTCTATATATATATATATATATATATATTTGTGTGTGTGTGTGTGTGTGTGTATGTAGCTTTCTCTCCCGTTTTTCCTCTCTCTCTTTTCTTCCTGAATTAAGTTAATGATGTAAGAATGTCGCATTGCATGTTGTAATCGTGTCAGTATCATATGTAAATTTATTGCTATTTACGCTTGTATTATTTCTGTTGTTGTTGTTGTTGTTCTCGGTAGAATTTTTGTGTATTTCTTATAATTGTTTATTTCCATATATCCTTTCCAGACCCCCACTTCCCCCATTTCTTCCTTTTTAAATTAAAAGAAAATAATTTTCTTATCTTTTTTTATGAGGGCAGGATGTAAAAAAGCTGTATATAAGCTTATTCTTTTACCCTCAATAAAGATCATTTTGACTTGACTTGACTTGACTTGACACACACACATGCACACACACACACACACACACACACATGCACACACACACACACACACACACACACACACACACACACACACACACACACACACACACACTCTCTCTCTCTCTCTCTCTCTCTCTCTCTCTCTCTTACAGACACACACACACACACATTTGAACAGAAGCCGCATATTACATGTGGATGGAGCTGATTGACTAGATCTTCAGGTAGATGGTTGTTGATTGCACAATTCTGTTTATCATATTTGATTTGTTTGAGAGACAGGGCATTGACTGATTTGGGGAAGAAGCTATTGGCGAAGCGATACTTCTGTACCGTTGACCAGAGGGGAGCATCTTGAAAATCCCAAAAGCTGGATGTGATTCATCCTGGCTGATCGATTTTGCTTTTTTGAGTAGCCGCTTCTAGAGAAGGTAGATCAGCCCTGGTAATGTTGGTGGCAGTTTTTACGGTTCTGTTCAGGGCTGCGACTTCTGCCTTGGAAATGTTTCCGTACCAAACAGTAATAGAGAAGGTTAGCACGCTTTCAGTGACTGCTCGGTAGAAATCAACCATAATTTCTTTTCTAATTCTGAACTTTTTGAGGCGCCGAAAAAAGTACAGGCGCTGTTGTACTTTCTTAACAATTTTTTCAGTATTTTTCTCCCATTTCAAATTGTTGGAAATGATCAGTCCAAGAAATTTAAATTCGCTGATGATCTCTACTTGCTTGTCTTTAATGACAATTTTTTTTTGTTTTTTTTTTTTTCCTCAAGGCCTGACTAAGCGCGTTGGGTTACGCTGCTGGTCAGGCATCTGCTTGGCAGATGTGGTGTAGCGTATATGGATTTGTCCGAACGCAGTGACGCCTCCTTGAGCTACTGAAACTGAAACTAATGACAAGTGGTGAGGGGTCAGATCTGGTCTTCCTGAAATCTAGAATTAAATCTTTTGTTTTTGACACGTTGAGTTCTAAGTTGTTTTGATCACACCAGCTGACAAATTCTAGTGCTTCTTCCCTATATTTTGACTCATCACTGTTCATAATCAGCCCTTCTAGGGTAGTATCATCGGCAAACATGACAATGGTGTTAAATTCATTACGAGTTGCACAGTCATGTGTGAATAGTGAGTACAACAGTGGGGATAGAACACATCCATGTGGGACGCCTATGGTGAGAATACATGTGGAGGAGTTGAGGTCACCAACTTTAACAACTTGCGGTCTGCATCTTAGAAAATCTAGGATCCATGCACAAATTGATTTAGGCAGCGAGAGGTCTTTCAATTTAAAATGTAGTTTTGATGGTACTAATGTGTTGAACGCAGAGCTGTAGTCAATGAAAAGGATCCTAGTATGACTGTTAGTGGTAATACTCCCACGCCACTCATTCCAAGTCCTCCAAACACAGCCAGTTTCATACTCATTCGGCATCAAATATAGAATTGTCCCAAAGTCTGTGGCTTTTCATGTTCTGCTTTCATGATGGCCTCAGGTTTCACACCCTGTTCCCCAAGCATACTTGCGGTGAGTTCCTTGGACCCTTTTGAGTCTTGAGTCTGGCTGTCTGACAGAGTATGTGAGAAGAGTTACCCACCAGGGGCTATGACCAGGATCCAAACGTGGGACCCTTTTGAGTCTTGAGTCCATCAGTCTGATAGTCAATATATGAGGTGTTACCCACGAGGTGTTGCAACTGGGATTCAAACTTAGAACCCTTTTTGAGTGTTGAGTCTGTGTGACAGAGACTACAAGGGTTGTTAATGATGGTGGTGACGGCGTGACTGGGATTCAAACATAGAACCCTTTGAGTCTGGAGTGTGGCTGTGTCACAGAGACTGTAAGGGACGATGATGATGATGATGATGATGGTGACTGTGGCAGGAGGAGGTGTGCCAGCTGCAATGATGATGATGATGATGACTGTGGCTGGAGGAGATGTGCCGGCTGCTACGATGATGATGATGATGATGATGATGATAACTGTGGCAGGAGGAGGTGTGCCGGCTGCTATGATGATGATGATGATGATGACTGTGGCAGGAGGAGATGTGCCGGCTGCTATGATGATGATGATGATGATGATGATGATGCTGGGAGATGTGCCGGCTGCTATGATGATGATGATGATGATAACTGTGGCAGGAGGAGGTGTGCCGGCTGCTATGATGATGCTGCTGCTGCTGATGATGATGATGATGATAACTGTGGCAGAAGGAGATGTGCCGGCTGCTATGATGATGATGATGATGATGATGATGATGCTGGGAGATGTGCTGGCTGCTATGATGATGATGATGATGATGATGCTGCTGCTGGTGACTGTGGCAAGAGGAGATGTGCCGGCTGCTATGATGATGATGACTGTGGCAGGAGGAGGTGTGCCAGCTGCTATGATGATGATGATGATGATGCTGGTGACTGTGGCAGGAGGAGGTGTGCCGGCTGCTGGTGAAGGTGGAGGAGATGGCCACAGTGATGCAGCAGGCCATCCGGTTGGATGACCAGCACTCCTCCAGGACCCAGGAGCGCATCACCCACCTGGAGCAGGAGAACCAGACCCTGCGACAGCTGCTGGAGATCTGCACTCTCCCCACTCCCTCCACCCATCCCCACACCTCCTACCCCCTGGCGGCGGATAGCACCACTCAGGCCAGCCCCTCGCTGGACGACAGCACCTGCAGCCAGCTGTCCCAGGTGGAGGTGGTGGTGGGAAAGGAACAGGGGGAGGGAGGAGTGGATGGGGAAGGTGGGGAGGAAAAGGGCTCAAAGCCCGACAGTGACAGTAGGACATCATCAAAGTCATAAAACGTTTGTGTGGGTGGGTCAGGGATTGGGTAGGGGAGGGATTAGGGAGTGTGTGGTAGTGTGTTTGTGCTCAAAACATGTTGCACATGTTTTTGTGTCTTAGTGTCTGTATATGGTTGTGTGTCCTGTGTGTGTGTGTTGTGTGTGTGTTTGTGTGTGTGTGTTCTTCAGTTTAACGTCTATTCACTATAAGTGTTTTTAGACGGAAAGGAGTAAAGTAAGGAAAGGGAATGCATGTGAATATTAGTGTAAAAAAAGTGTTCATGTTATGTATCAGAGGAAAAGTATATTATAAGAAAAAGTCTAAAGAGATTGTGGTGTGCATTGAATGAGGTGTCATGGGAAGGAGAATATGTATATGCATATCAACAAGTATTAACCTACAACAATGTAAATATAAATAACAACATTAATTATAATACATCAAAGGAGGATACCAACTGGACTGGAGTTTAAAATTTCCAAAAACATTCTAATCAATGAATAATCATTCAAAATCTTTTCAGTGGCTAATGAAATAAAGTCATCAACTACATCTTTTGGAATTAACTGTCTTATGCTCGGACAATGATTGAGTAGATGGCTTACAGTTATTTGCTTACCGCATATACATTTTATATTTTTAGAAAATTTTGTATGAAAGGCATTTAAACGAATTCTATACATTAGACTTGTAATTTGTCTTGAATGTGCTGCTGGTGTCAAATTTAGAAAATGTTTGGGATTAGCTGCATTCTTTGTGTTTACACAACATTGGTAATATTGATTATTTGAATCTATAAGTAATTTCTTAAATCGATTTCTAGATACATTTTCTATACAACTAATGCATTCATGTAGATCTAACTGGATGTCAATTTGTATTGCGCCTTCGAAATTACATGCTGCTCTTCTAGCTACTTGGTCTACCCACTCATTTGAAGATATTCCACAGTGCAAAGGTACCCAACAGAAAGTTATTTTAATGCCCTGTTTTGTCAGTTGGTGAATAATATGTTTTATTTCCATTGTCATCTCAATTCGCTTCTTTGAATTTGGAGATTCTATAGTTTGTAATACTGACTTCGAGTCTACACATAATAAAATTTCACTTACAGTTTTCGGAATGTCTGAAATATAATTGAAGGCCATAAGTATGGCTATAAGTTCAGCTGTGAAAATGGAATATTGTCTACCAATATAGTATAATTTTTCTATTCTAAATGAAGGAATTACAAAAGCCATTCCTGAATTACCATCTTCTAGAACAGATTCATCTGTGTATATTTTTAGATAATTTGAATATTGATTTTCTATATGGGAGAGCACTTCAGGTTTTAACAAAAATGGTGACTGGTTCTTGGATAAATCTGTATAATCCATGTCAAAGGTAGCTTTACACTGCTCCCATTCAGGGACTGGTGAAAAAGTAGGTATTTTTGCAATTTGCTTGTCTTTTGATTCTGTAGCACTAATGATATCTGATGCAAATGTATTAATGGATGTTATAGAGTGTATCGTCTTAGCTCTTTTAGCAAAATCTTTTTGTGAACTCAAATTAGCTTCTTCTGAAAAGGTTTCATATGCGAAAGATTTGAAAATGAATTTCGCGACTGAAGCTTTCCTTTGTTCATCAAGATAAAACACCTGTTTCTCTGTAAGTCCCTAAATTTGATGTAAGAATGGGCACACCTAGAGCGAGTTTATAAGCCTTACAATCAATGCTTTGCAGCTTCTTTAACAAATGCAGTGGAGCACTGAAAAATACCTCTTGAGCGTATGTCAAGCGTGAACGTATGAGGGAGGTAGCGAGAGATATCAACGCTTTGGTATCTTGTCCCCAGTGCTGTTTGCAAATTATTTTAAGGAAATTTAGACCTTTTCTTGCTTTGCTTAGTATATAGTCAATATGATAATTCCACGAAAGCTTTGAAGAAAGATAGACTCCCAAAAATTTAAAAGATTGTGTATATATGATGATAGTACCATTTATTGTAAACACGGGGAACTTTTCTGGGTCTGATCCTGTATTAAATAGCATCATATTTGTTTTTTCTAAGGACAATGATAAGCCATTTTCTGTCATAAAGTTGCTGATTTTATCAAGTTCCCACCGGTATATTTTCTTTATGTAATTCAATGTCCTAGTAGGCGTTTTATTTTTCATTGTCACCTTCATCCATAAACAAATGTCATCAGTAAATTGAACCAAGACTGTATCTTTAGCTAGCTTGTTAGGTAGATCTGCTAATAATATATTGAATAAAATCGGTGAAATTACTGATCCTTGTGGTAACCCCATGTGTAATTGTCTGAGGTTTGAGTAGATATTTCTTATTCTTACTTGTATAAATCTATCTGATAAAAAACTTCAAATATAATCATATATGTTTCCTGTGATACCAATATTTTTCAGTTTATATAAAAGTCGAGCATGCCACACTTGGTCGTATGCTTTTTTCACATAAAAAAAAAGTCGCTAGTACGTTTTTTCGCCTTGCAAACTGTTGCTTTACCTGTGTAGTCAGTTTGACTAGATGTTCTGTGGAGGATCTACCTTTTCTAAAGCCAGCTTGGTTTATAGGAATTACACTGTACTTCTCACAATAATGAACAAGTCTTTTTAGAGCAATTTTTTCCATTAGTTTGCATACATGCGATGTTAAGGCAATTAGTCGATAACTATTTTTATCTGTTCTGTGTTTGCCCTGTTTGTGTACTGGGACAACGATTGATTGTTTCCATACAAGAGGAATGTCACCATCAGACCAACATTTCTTTAAAATTAAGTGTAAGAAATCAGTCAGATTTCCAGGTAAATGTCTCAACATTTCGTTTGAAAGTCCGTCTAAACCAGCTGACATTCCTTTATTTCATCTGGTGTTATTTCACTATTTATATATAGGTGATTTACGCTCTCTGAATCTTGATATTCTTCATTTTTCTCTTGGCTTTCTCTATACTTTCTATTTTCTTCTGACAAACCAGTGTTTGTACTATGATTACCAAACATGTCAGCAAAAACCTCTGCCTTTTGAATATTTGAAGGTAGATCTGTATGGTCCAGTTTAATAGGGCATTGTGGTAAATATATTCCATTTTTCATTGTTTTTAGTTTTTCCCATTCCTTTTGCATATCTTTGTGATTGAAAACTTCATTTGTGCAGAAAGATGACCAGTACTGCCTTTTTGCTTGTGCGTTAACACTATTTGCTTTATTTTTAGCTTTTTTCATCTATAAATGATTTTGTTGGGGGGGTGGGGGTGGGGGGGTGGGGGGTGGGGTGGGGATTGTACTTTTAAGTATATTTTGAATTTTGACTTCTTTTCTTTCTTTGCTGCTTCACAAGCCTCATTCCACCAGATATTACCAGAGTGCTTATGATCTTTAATCGATTTGAACTTTGGAATAGATTCATTTGCAGCGGTGATGACTGCATTTGTAAATATTGAATATAAATTGTTGACATCTGTATCATTTATGTTGTTAATTTGAAACGATGAGAGTGAACTTCTGAATTTATCCCAGTTCGCAAGTCTGTAATTATATTTTGGAATCTTATCCTTGGTTGGATCTATCGACTGAGATATTTTTTATTCAAGTCTTGTGATAATAGGCAAATGATCACTATTAAGAGTGTCATTCAGTGTATGCCAGTCACATATTGGTGCCAAATCTGGTGAGATTAAAGTAAGATCTATGGCAGTTGCTCTATGACTTGGATTGTCTGGGACACATGTTATTCTGCCATCGTTAAGTAGGTATAGAGAAGCATCTACAATGTTTTCAATAAAACGATTGCTAGTGATCGACTGGCAGCCTTTCTCCCAAAATGGCGAGCGTGCATTAAAGTCTCCCTTGATGAGAACTTTTTTGTCTTGGTCTGTCAGTTAGGTTCGAATCTACTCTGTATTAAAGTCGTTTGGACCCTGAGGTAGGTATACAGATATGACAGTTAAGAGTTACGGCACAAGAATGAATATTTGGTATATCTGGTGGAACGGGGATGTGTGTGTGTGTGTGTGTGTCACTGTGTGTGTATGTGTGTCACTCTGTGTGTGTGTATGTGTGTCACTGTGTGTGTGTGTGTGTGTGTGTGTGTGTTATTGTATGTAAGTTAGAGTGTTTGTATTTTATGTGAATTTGTGACATTGAGACTGAAAGAAAGAATTGGAGAGGGGGAGAAACAGAGAGAGAAAGAAACATTTATAGATGTATTTGCCCTCATTATTTATTTGCACATGCATACCGAAAGGCGTTTAAAGGCACTTCTGTTAGTTTGCTACTGAAGCCAACAAACAGTACAGTTAGGGAAAAATGGAGTGAAGAGTCAGGGCAGGGTTCAGATGGTATGATTTGTCTTGACAAATAACTTGAATTTAAGACATCATGATATGATTACAGGCAAGTTGATTTCATAGGTAGAACTTATTTAAAAAAAAAAAAAAACACATTCTTTTGTCTTTTTGTGGAGAGCTGAAGACAAATTTCTGTTGACTGTTTGTTTTAAACTGATTGACTTGATATTTATAATCAGTTGTTTGTGTAACGTCATGATGGAAAAATATACTATCTTATCAATACTGAATACTAAATATACTAATTTATTTGTAAAAACTTAAATGAGCAGCATCTTCATCCTTATCAGCAAAGATAGAAAAATAAATTGCTCCAAATTCTGTGGCCTTTAATACCCTGCTGTCATGGTGACCTCTGTTTCTTCTTCTTAGTTCATGGGGCTGCAACTCTCACATTCTCTTGTATGTAGAGGAATGTATGACCTTTTTTACCCTGCAATGTAGGCAGCCATACTCCGTTTCGGGGGGACCTCAATTTCAATTTCCACTTCACATCCATGCTGGTGAAGGGCTCCTGTCAAAGTATGGGGGTGTCAGCAGATTCAAAGGGGACAGTTGCTGGATGTGATGGCAGTCATCATGTTAGAGGAGATGCTTTCTCTCAGAGTGGTTCTGTGACTGAGCAATTATTGTCATCACCAAGGAGCTTCATACATGTGTCCTGTGAATGCTGAATCAGAACAGGCACTACTGGACACCACCAGAGTGACAGCAGGATTGCAGAGTCTCTTCATGTGTGTGGCCTTCTGGCGACCTAACAATGATAATTCCTGTGAACTGCCGGCACTGAGACTGCAGCAGACAAACCTGGGTGTGACTGAGTATGGGAGGCTCAAAATGAGTGATGTGGGTGTAATGCCACTGAACCAGCATTGATGATGGGACGGCAAAAAAACAAAACAAAAAAAACCAACAAAAAAAGCAAACAAACAAGCTTTTAAACAGTGTTTGAAAACTTTGTGGCTTTTTCCTTTTTCACCAGGATGGAGGCACAGACAGTTTGGCCAAATCAGGAATGTTTCTTGTTAAACTGTATTCCCTTGATCAGTTTTCTGATAACAGCCTGTACTGGGTGAGTGTGATGCTTTTGTTTCTGCCACTCATATGCTGATGGCACTTGTGGGATAGCAATTGGCAGGATTTTGAATGTTGCTCTAATTGTATCTAAAGCAGTACAAGACTGGGCCCTATATGCGATGCATCCGTGGCGGCGGCCATGACATCGGCTCACGCGCCCCCCACGTGGCATGCCTCTTCCGTCTCGGATCCTATGGCGACCGAGGCGCTTAGGGACGCCCTCCCCAGGGGTAGGGAGGAAGGTGGACCACTAGGGGACACGCTTGCCCATGCGTGTGCACCCTCCCCTTGTCTGATTTTCCGATCCAAGGGAGACAACTCCTGCTTCGGCACCCTTGCCAGTGACCGCGCAGTTACTTCCCTTTACCGGCACGGCCCCTTGCCAACTGTGCGGGTGCGTGCACTGTCCCTTCAAGCTTTGCGGTGATGACCTTCAAGCTTTGCGGTGATGACCCCATCTGCCACACCGCCGGTTGCTGCTGTTTCCCATCCACTAATGGCGTCTCAGCAAGCTGCTCAACCAAACAACCAGCAACCCATTGTGAACTTGCTGCAGCAATTATGCACTGGTGCCACACCTAGCGCATGCTCCACCCGTTGCCCACAGAGCAGATGCGTGCATAGCCCATTGATCTTTGGCAGTGCTGTTTTTTTCTGCCCCACTGCATATCTCCACTATTGCCCACATCGGAGTGCCTCTTGATAACTCGATCCTGCCACTCGGCAGTGCTCGGGCCGATCTTGTCTATCCCTTTATCCGTCAACACACAACAGTTGAACGTTGGTCCTCTCGCAGGAACTATTTGCGCGATTGGACCGCCGTTCACCTACAGGGGGATGCACATCCCACAGCAAGCCGACGGACTTGCCACCCCCTCCTCCATGATGTCCATAACACTGGTTATGGCGCCATCATGCCACATGTCCCCACCGTCTTGCGTCCGATGGCGACCAATTCGGGAAGGGATACCCATGGCACTAAGGGACATTATAATTATTCCCCTTGCGGCTGTATTCACCTGTATTGGTTACAGTAGCATCGAACCACGGACTCTCACACGCAGCATGACACTCCTCCCTCTACAGCGAGGAAACGTCACACCAGGGGATATGTGCTCTAAAGACACCATCCTTTTCGCCGAATATTGGCGCCAAGGGAGGCAACTCCGCATTTGTAACCGACACAGCACGTCACTCCTGCCCCCCGTGCTGTCCACCAACACGCAACCACTGCTGTGGTTACAGATGGGCATTCCTTCTCAAGCACTGTCTTTCCAATGAGACACTTCCAGGGGTTTCTAGCCTAGGCAGGCTATCCCATCATGGAGCCCCAGCCTTCAGTCAAGGGCCTGTCAGAGGATGACTTTGTTGTCACTTTGGAAGCAAGCACCATGTCTTTCAGACACACGGTTGCACCACAAGACCCCGTCAACTCCTTCCGGCTTCCTTACATTTCAACATAACCTGCATGGTGGACACCTTCATCCCTCAAGCACACAGCAGCTGTTTCCTGATTTACCCATGCTGATTGGTGTCCTCCTAGAACCAATATATGATAATCAGTTGTGTATGACAGTCACCATCAGAACAGCAGAGGAGGCAACTGCTGTCCCGACTATTTGGGCTGGAATTCTATTATACAATTTATAGTAGAGAGTGTTTTGCCCAAGTTGCATCCCCGGT
Organism: Babylonia areolata; assembly: GCF_041734735.1. Lineage (NCBI taxonomy): Eukaryota > Metazoa > Mollusca > Gastropoda > Neogastropoda > Buccinidae > Babylonia > Babylonia areolata. The sequence goes on from NC_134885.1 coordinate 18,532,403, forward strand.
CCCTTGATCAAGAGGGCCTTAGGACTCATCATTGGGACGGATCCCAAAGGCTAGTTAGGCCCAAGGCTGCAGCACTCAGTCCCAGTGCAATTTGACTTCCAGTCTGAGAGACATAGTCCTCATGAAAGACTAAGCAGCAAACGATTTCCCTTTGCAATTAAGAAATCACTGATAATACAGCTCTCCCCTTACAGTTGGCCATACTGAAAACGTATGTCAGATCAGTGCTTTGATGTAAATAGCCAGTACAACACATCTTGAGCCACTTACCTCCCTGCCCCGCCCCGCTCCATCCCAGACTCAGTGCGCACCACACACAGCCAGAGGCCTGTAATGGATCCGGTCCCCTTTCTCACTAAAGAACCTTCAGCAAAAATTTTGCCCACGGAAACCCTCTTCCATTTGGAATTCCACCACAGAATGAGACTCAGTGACCTGTGGGCACATGAAATGCACTTCCACAGCCTGATCCAACCCAGCCATTGACTGCCGACAACTTTCAGCAGGTTGCTCCAACATGCCACACTCAGGTAGAGAAGCCACCAAGCCTTCCGTATGCCCCTTCATGATGGTACCTACCCGGGCAATTACACAACCCTGTCCCAGAGACACCAGGGACACCAAGTCTTTTGTTGCCAAATGTCTGCCATTCTGTGCATAGGCAACATACCAGTGCTGTCATTTTTTGGCAACGACAAAAAATGTGCACCTCCTTGCATTGACACTCAACCGCGCTCAAATGAGACAACCCTACAAGGGTACGTGTTTCCTTCCCTTCCTTTGATTCGAAGGGCTCTCAGTAAAGTGTGGATTCAACCCACCAACCCGATTTTCTTTGCGCTACATTTATCAGCACAGCTGTGGTCCACAGACCTCCCCCACAATACAGCTGCAGACCTCTGTCTTCTTTGCCCGCACCAATATCCTTAGGTGACACAGTACACTCTACTTTCGTTGAATTCTACTTGAGGGACATCTATCGCTTTAGGGATGATGGCTCATCGACTTCTACCAGAGAGACGTCGTACGCCTGCGGGATGATGGCTCAAGAGGCATTGCTTCTGTGGTAGTTGCACAACAGGCCATCACAGCACACAGACAGTAGAACAGGCGAGCCCTCCACCTTGTCGCGCTATTCTGCACTAGTTGGGTCACGGTTAAGTATGTGTAATTAAAAGGAAATTTTCTATCTAAAATTACGTTTAAATAACATACTTACTGTGACCCAAATTTAAGAACCTCCCGTCCTCCCCGCTTCCTGTTCTCCCTGCTCGCTGTGCTGGTGATGGCATATTGCTGTCAAAAGAGGGCGCTAGCTAGCGGGACAAAGGGGAGGTTACCTACTTCCGGGAGGTTATCGGCCGTAGTTTCGTTTTCTCCGCATAGGTGGATAGTAGTTTGCACAGGACAGGAATGTCAGACCCCTGCCGGAGTCTGCACTAGTTGGGTCACAGTAAGTATGTTATTTAAACGTAATTTTAGATAGAAAATTTCCTTTTCTGTCCATGAAATTTTGGATGAGCTTCAGGATAGTGTGCTAACTGTTCACGTTTTATAAATCAAATCCGCACACATTAAAGCCTTCAGATCAGCATTCAGTTCTACTCTGCTCAAGCGTACACCCTCATCATGCTGAAAACGCAACGTTATGCCTATGATGCAGCCTTCAAATTGAAGGCGATTGACCTAGCAGACGACAGTGCAAGCGACGAACCAGCAGCGACCTCCACCTTCATGAAGTGAAAGCGAGGCTAAGTCAGTGACAAGATGGCGGAGGAAGCTGTGCTGGTTCTCTTCAACTCGGACACTGAAGACGAAGATTTTAGCGGATTCAGTGAGCAGGATGACGTTGAATAAATGTGACTGGCCCTAAATTATGGATCTTATTTTTGTTGTGTTTATTTATTATTTTTTTGTGGCACTAGCAGTATTTTCGCTTGCTTTTCTTTGTGTTGTTCCCACTTGTGTTTATTTCATAACCTACAGTATCGACAGCTTTTCTTAGCATCAGTATGTGTTCCGGTACCGGAAATAAGTGCGGCTTATAAACCGGTGTGGCTTATGTATGTATAAAGTTCAATTTTTTCCAAAATTTAGTGGGTGCGGCTTATATACCAGTGCACTCAATAGACCAAACTTTGCAGTATGTATTTGTGTACCTGTTAGCTGATCACATAAAAAAAGTATAACTCGTTATTCTTTGTAGCATTCTCATAAGGACGTTTGTGGCAATAGCTGGGATCACTTAATCATAAAGACATGATATTGTGTTGGGTATATGTGTTTGTGTTTGTATCTCTGATGATTCAGAAGTGACAAGATCCAAGTGGTTATTATTTTCGTTTTGAAGATTTTTCAATGTGAAATCTGTGATACTCTGTGGTTTTTATCAATGTAATCTCAGTTTGTTATTCAGTATTTCATTGACTTTGGCATCATGACTGTGATGTCAAAATTATCATTGGTTTGGAACCAGTAGAGAAGACTAAATAGAAATAATGTTGAATTATATCATTTTTCGCCTGAAAGATTGCAGTCAGTTGACATCATGTTGGGCTGGCACACCCTTTATGTATCCCATTTCCCCTGCAGCAGCCCAATATTTCATGGGTGCATGACTCCGGAAATCCAGTCTATAGGTCTCAAGAAAACGAATTACGGTCTATTTTGAGCTCTTTGAGTCACAAGCTTTTGTATAAAAATATGTCCATATCACATAGCATTACATTGTTTGAGTTTAATTCTTTCTCTGGACATTGTGGTGTTTAGATACATCAGGAGGCAGTCATGTCCAATAAAAGTTTATTTGAAAAATGGGATTACATGCATAATTTCTTTAGCACCTCTGGTTTTTTTGTGTGTTATATTTTTCTTTAGGATTTGTGATACTAGTCTGAATAATTCAGTCTTTTCCACTGCTATATGATAATGAGTGAATGCTTCCTTTTGATAAAGCTTTTGTTGATATCCTGAATCCTCTTGCACACAACTCTAAAGGAGCCTTGGTCTTTTAAAATTTCATTTTATTATACCTTTAATGTGAGACCTTCGACAAAGTTTCCCATAATGGTTTCTTAGAAAGAAATGCCTTGAAGGAAGCAAAGATTGGGCAAGAGAATCTTGGTGGATACGGTTTACCCCTTTGCCTCCTCAAAACATGTGAGCTTGTAGAAACAAATCTGCCCCTTCTTATGGCCATGGCTGCCTTCGCCTCTACTCACTGACTCACTCTCTGTGATCAGCTTCAGGCCCACTGTGTTTTTGCGTTCTCAGATTCGAACACTCAACAGTTGGCTGCCACTCTTTCTCTGTCTCCAGACCTCACATTTGGAATTAGCTCCCAATTTCCTTTCGCCAGATCTCAGTTCCTTCAGGTATAGCCTTAAAACTTACCCCTTTCCATGGCAGCTTCACCCCACCCCTGCCCCTTGCTGGTCTAGACAGTTTCCCCAGCTTTCTACTTTACATGTATTCATGAGTTTTTATCATGCCCCTCTGAGTCAGAGTTATTACTGGTGTGTAAGTGCTTTGATCTGTCTTAACACAAAACTCAGCTATATACAACATACTTGTGTTATTATAAACTACCATAAGTGCTGACACAGCACATGGCACATACCATTGTCTTGTTTGTGGCTGGTGACAGAGAGAGAGGGAGAGTAAGAGTCCTGTGGTGGGAAATAAAAGAGTTCATATAGGCAGCCTGGTATCTCAAACACTGAGAGTGATGCTATAGTATGGAAATGATCTGCACAAAAAGCGTATTTCTTTTTCATGAAAGTATATATGCATATGACTGTGTTCTTCTCATTGGTTTATTGTCTATAGACTGCAAGGTCATTTAGACAAATGTGTGTGTGTATGTGTGTGTATGTGTTTGTGTGTTGTTAAAACTTCATGTTTGTGAGAGTATGAATGCATGGTCATACTGTATGAATTGATGCATAGTTAAGATCATTGTGAGGCACAATTTGTGTATACATATGAATGTCAGTTTTGCTTCCTTTATTATTTATAAACTAAGAAGGAAAATATATGATGCACATGTGATGTTCTATAGTGTAAAGAGATATTACATGTTTTCTTTCTTATGTTCATCAAATGAGATTTAGAGAATAATCATTGTTTGCCAAGACATAATTTCCTTGCTTTGAATTGATTACTGATTGTGATTCTGTTGTCTCAAGAGTGTGGCACTGTGCACACTGGTCCATTTTGAGTCATGTTTGTTTTTAATTGAATTGTATTTTTGCCTCATGTAGTTATTCAGTTTTATTTGTTGTGAGAGGTGTCCTGTGATCTCCAGTGTACTGTAGGGGTTGACATGTTCCCAGTGTGTGCTCTGAAAATGGTCCAAGTGTTTAAAAGATAAGCCCTTTCTTGGCCAGCAGACTGAAAATGGGGTTGTCTGACAGTTATCCGATTTGTGCTGTGAAATTTTACCTCAGGCATACCACATTATTGTTGAAAGAGAAAGTTTGATACAGGTGTGGTGTTTCATTGTCTATAAATGTAATTTCCCTTGGAGCAAAAGTCTTTGAATGTCCATTAACTTCTGATGTGGATGCCAAAGTCAAATACCTATGGTTATTGATCTGTTTGTCTGAAAATTCTCAACAGTTGTTGAAAGATGATTAGCATAACCATATTCGTTTTCTTTTGTGTGTTTGCATGTGTGTGTGGTGTGTGTGTGTATGTCTGTGTGCAAGTGTATGCGAGGGGTGTTCATTTCAGATTTCCCCTGACTGACTTCTGTTTGTTGTAGGATGCTGAAAATACACTTGTATAATAATGCATATCTGTATAGTTCACATGGTAATTTGCATCTCTGAACTCCAGCAGTTTCTCTTTTACAGGTGCTACAGTGGAGTAAGGTGTGATAATGGAGCCAGTTGAATGCAGAGTGGTCATCAAGTTTCTGTACTTGATAGGCTGCACACCAAGGGAGACATTTGATGAGATGAAAGAAACTTATGGGGAGGATGTTCCATTGTATGACGACGTCAAGCACCGGCATGTCAGAACAAGTGTGGTCAGACATTGTTGGAAACGGCTCCCATTCCCAGGCGACTGCAGTCCGCCATTGATGGAGAAACCATTTGGCAAGTGGAGGCCGCCAGTCAGGAGGATCACCGCATTACAGTTCGCCAGCCAGCCCAAGGTATCAAGATCAGTGTGGGTGTGTGGAAAAAATCATCCATGACCATTTGCACATGCCGAAGTTGTCAGCACGATGGATTCCCCAGTTGCTCACACCTTTCTGAAGCAAGAACGAGTCGCATGCTCCCAGACTCTTTTGGCCATGTGCCAAGAAAACCAGGAGGACTTCTTCGACATTTTTGTATTTGTATTTGTATTTCTTTTTATCACAACAGATTTCTCTGTGTGAAAATTGGGCTGCTCTCCCCAGGGAGAGCACATCGCTACACTACAGCGCCACCCATTTTTGTTTTTTTGGTATTTTTTCCCGCGTGCAGTTTTATTTGTTTTCCTATCGAAGTGGATTTTTCTACATAATTTTGCCAGGAACAACTCTTTTGTTGCCGTGGGTTCTTTTACGTGCGCTAAGTGCATGCTGCACACGGGACCTCGGTTTATCGTCTCATCCGAATGATACTAATCATGCAGGAGGAAACATGGGTCCATCACTATGATCCAGAGACTAAAGCCCAGTTGAAGCAATGGCAGCATTTTGACTCGCCACCAGTGAAGAAGGCTTGTGTTCAACAGCAGGCAAGGTGATGCTCACTGTCTTTTTGGACCAGCAGGAGTAGTAACGATGGATTTCCTGGCAAAGGGTACCGCAATTACCGGGACATAGTTCGCTTCATTGCAGCAGAAATTGTGGGAGGTCATCAAAACCGAGAGGTGTGGCATGCTGACCAAAAGTGTCTGCCTCATGCAAGACAACGCCCTGGTTCACATCTTTCATGTTGCCCAGACGGAACACTCAGTCACATTGATTTAGGTATACCCAAAATAATGTCCACGAAGAAAGCTCTATCATCTTCAGATCTCCAGAATTTTGTTTTTTTGTTGCCCCATCATCTGCACTGTTACTGTCACATTAACCCTGCACCGCTCATTCCAAGTCCTCCATACATGGCCACACCTGGGTTCGACTGTCACAGTCTCAATGTAAGCAGTCCACAGGGAACCATCATTGTTAAGTTATCAGAAGGCCACACACCAGTGGAGACCCTGCCACTGCTGCTGAGTCAAATAGGTAGTCTTCAGTTGTGCATGTTCTGATTTAACGTACGCAGGACACCACCTACTAGGCCTCCTATTGATGACAATAATGGCTTGGTCATGGAGTCAGACTGATAGAGTGTTAGAGTGGAGACCGCAACGATGTCCCTCCATCGACAGCCCCCCATGAATCTGCTGACACCGAAGACCTTGACAGGACTCACCCCAAGGCGAAAGTAGAGGGGTATCAAAACTGAGGTCACAATGAGACCAGGGCATGAAAGGCTGTGAAAGGCCACATAATTTTGGACTTAAAAAAAAATATTGATGATGAAGAAAGAGGAGGAGGAGGGTGTTGTTATGGAGGTCCGTTTTGGTTTGGGACTTCATGGCATAGCTGTACTCTACGCTTCCTGTCATAATGATACCCCAGCGTCAACCAGGCCTTAGAGATACAGACACTTGCAGTGGTGGTCAGAAAATTTGAGAAACACACCCAAAGACGCATCCGATAAGTGGATGATATTCGACTGTGTGGGCCCAGTCTTACCATTTAAGCCCATAGCACAGTCAACTCTCGGTAGGAGCTGGCGAGGGGCCGAAAAAAAGACACCTCCGCTGGGAACCAAACCAGCCTCTGTCCGCGATGCCAACCACTTCATGGTGATTGGTTTCTCATAAAAGTTTTCAATAGTTGGCTGATGGCACACATTTAACTTTTTCTCGTTTATTTTATCATTTAGGAGATTTTAAAAGTAAAAGAGGAACCCTGTTTCAGCTTCAAGGAGGCATCGGAGCATGCAGACCAATCAATATATGCTACACTACATATGCTTAAAAAAAAGGGGGTGGGTGGGGTGGAGGGCGACCTCCACATAAACCACGTGTGCCCAGGAACCACGACATACAGTGAGCAAGAAATATGTGGAAAGGAGACACTATAACAAACACTACTGTGGGTGGACAGTCCACGCCCATCCCAGTATTTACATCTATGTTTCATCTCACTGCCTGTTAGAGCACACCAACATCAGAAGGATATCATGGGCAGGAAGAATGGCAAATTCAGTCTCCGTGTTTAGGAGTGTCAAAACGTGCAGACTGATCCGATTCACACACCACATCTGCTCTGTGAGTGTGTGTGTGTGTGTGTTTTATAAGCAGATGCTTTAATCTGTTCATAAGCCTTTTCATAAACACGCTGATGAAGCCTTGAGAAAAGCAAAGATTTACTGAAAAACAAGGTAAATGGTCCGTGACGACAGCAAGAGTTGAATGTAACGACCTGATTGCATTCACTTCTTCAAAACTTGAATCTAGTGCAACACGCCGCGGTAACAGTTGAGTTTAAATGAAGACGACAGAAAAAAAGAGAGAAAAAAGGAAAATGTCTTACACAGAATCTGCAGAAGATAGGAAAACTTGTTTTACTGAACAGCACACCTGTTATCCAACTCAGGGATGACCCCCACACGGCAAGGGCTCCCTTAACAGTGGCATCAAAAGGTTAAAGATTTCAAGCCTCGTATGGCTGCAGAATGGTTTTATTTATTTTCACTGTTTCTAGGGCCTGGCATGGGAAGGCTGGGCCCAATCATCTGCTTCCGACGTTTCATCGTCAGGTACCCATTCACACCTGGGTGGAGTGAGGAAACACTGCCTTTCACAAGGGCACAACATCATGCTTAAAATGGGGTCTCGAACCTTGATGACTGGAGAACACAGGACCAGAAGCCCAACGCCCTAACCAATTGTGCCACAGTGCCTCTCACAGTGACAGAAAACCTATGGCACTGGACACTGCCTCCTCTGCTGTGGGTCACCCTGCAGGACTGATGCCCGCACTGTTGTGATCTGAGCTTTCTGTCAGGGTCAGTCCCAACACGCTGGGTCAGACCACACACACACACACACACTCACACATACACACACACACACACTGACACACGTGCGCGCGTGCGCGTACACACACACGCGCACACAGAGTAACTAACGCATAGGCGAACTGGGTATGGGATCACCAATTTAATCATGGGCAAATTGGGAACGAGAAAAATCGACAATAGGCAAATAGGAGTGACAGTTTTCAGACCTGAGGCTGACTGTAAGCGCGCAGTATGACTGTGGACGACGTTCACTGGAGTGTGACGGCAGTGTGTGGCGGGACAGTCATGTCGGAGTCACTGATAACGTGTGGCGGGGCAGTCATGTCACTGATAACGTGTGGCGGGGCAGTCATGTCGGAGTCACTGATAACGTGTGGCGGGGCAGTCATGTTGGAGTGACTGATAACGTGTGGCGGGGCAGTCAAGTCACTGATAACGTGTGGCGGGGCAGTCATATCACTGATAACGTGTGGCGGGGCAGTCATGTCACTGATAACGTGTGGCGGGGCAGTCATGTCACTGATAACGTGTGGCGGGACAGTCATGTCACTGATAACGTGTGGCGGGGCAGTCATGTCATTGATAACGTGTGGCGGGGAAGTCATGTCACTGATAACGTGTGGCGGGACAGTCATGTCACTGATAACGTGTGGCGGGGCAGTCATGTCATTGATAACGTGTGGCGGGGAAGTCATGTCATTGATAACGTGTAGCGGGGAAGTCATGTCATTGATAACGTGTGGCGGGGAAGTCATGTCACTGATAACGTGTGGCGGGGCAGTCACTAGTGTCACTGATAACGTGTGGCGGGGCAGTCACTAGTGTCACTGATAACGTGTGGCGGGGAAGTCACTAGTGTCACTGATAACGTGTGGCGGGACAGTCATGTCACTGATAACGTGTGGCGGGGCAGTCACTAGTGTCACTGATAACGTGTGGCGGGACAGTCATGTCACTGATAACTTGTGGCGGGGCAGTCATGTCGGAGTCACTGGCAATGTGTGGCGATGGTGTCAGGGGCGGGCCTAAGTGAACCATCCCAAGTGGAAAATTAAGGGAGAAAAGCCCACAAGAGGAACTTCCCTTCAACACCTCTCTCTCTCTCTCTCTCACACATATATGTATGTGATATATATAGAGAGATAAATATATATATATATATATAATAATGATACATACATACATACATACATATATATATATATATATATATATATATATATATATAGTATGTGTGTGTGTGTGTGTAACATGACCCTTCTTCTTTTCAATGTGCGACTTTCTCAGTTACATGTCCCTTCTTTATGGCCTTTAAGGATGAAATCTCTTTCCCTCTGTCTCTCTATCACGCACGCACATACAGATATCCCCCCCCCCCCCCCCCACACACACACACACAAACCACCGCGTTTCCACCCCTATCGTAACAGTGTTTCAAACAAGACACGGGCGGGCCTAAGTGAACCATCCAAGTGGAAAATTAAAGGAGAAAAGCCCACAAGAGGAACTTCCCCTCAACACCTCTCTCTCTCTCTCTCTCTCTCTCTCTCTCACACACACATATATGTATGTGATATATATAGAGAGATAAATATATATATATATATATAATAATGATACATACATACATACATATATATATATATATATATATATATATATATAGTATGTGTGTGTGTGTGTAACATGACCCTTCTTCTTTTCAATGTGCGACTTTCTCAGTTACATGTCCCTTCTTTATGGCCTTTAAGGATGAAATCTCTTTCCCTCTGTCTCTCTATCACGCACGCACATACAGATATCCCCCCCCCCCAACACACACACACACAAACCACCGCGTTTCCACCCCTATCGTAACAGTGTTTCAAACAAGACACGGGGGGATTAACATTGATTTGGTCATCTCGTTCTCAGAAATTCGGAAGAGTTTTGGGAGATGTACGTGACTGACCAACCCAGGCAGAACCTGACACCATGAGGCTGATTCACAGTGTTGTTGGGCAGAGCACTGTTTGTCAAGTCAAAGAGACAGGCAGACCCCAAGCCGGTGTCTGTTTCATTGCTGACACGACGCGAATACGGACAGTGGGATGATCACAACTATTTCAACAGACATCAGCATACACATCGTCTCTGACTTGGAAACGTCTAGAGACTAACTGTGTGTTAACTCCCCGCTAAACGGAGCCACATGTCATACGATGTTCCTTATGAATTCATCCCACCCCACCCCCACCCCTCCTGGCCCGCCCACATAAACAATACGGCCTCAAGTTGTTGCTCACGTCGATCACCAGCCAATGTCCTTTCTAGCTCTTCAGCCTGACAGAATATAACGCAAATACTGAAAACTGTTTGCGGCACCATTGTCAACAAGCAGAAACAATATATATCTAAAGAATGAAAACCCACAATATCACGAACTTAACATCAAGGCAAAACAGCTAAACTTAACCTGGTCGTGGCTTGACTTCTCAGACGAAGATTTAGGGAAGGGTTGTGAAGCCACGTCATGTGCATGCACACTGATGACTACTGAGGCCTATCCGAGACCGGCCTACTCTAACTGCAGAGGAACGTCAGGTCTGGGCTGGGTCTTCATCACATCCCCGTCTTGTTTGCTGCGGCACGAAGGCTGGCAAAAGTTTTCCTTTACCTGACCTAACATTACCTAACCTAACTAAATCAACGTGACTAACCAACCTAATCTAACCTGACCTGACCTGACCTACTTAACATAACTCAGTAAATCTGACTGCACCTGCTGCCACGCATTTAGCTCTTTTTTTTAAATATTTTTTTTTAACAGCGCTGGGTTTTACCACGACGTGGTTCCAAAAACCGGTGAATGTGTCATGTCCCTAACATAAACATTGCCTTGAAAAGGAGAGGGGGCACATGTTTTGATAAAGACAAAACGTGGATGATTCATCCTTAACGTACAGCTCAGTACATGAATTACACGCTGCCTGAACTCACACACATCGAGAGGCTGGATGGCTGTGTCCTGTTGGACTCTGATGTTTGTCACAGCGTAATGGCAAAGGATCGTTTGAATCTTTCAGACTTTTCTACCCCTACTCTATAGCCCCCTCCTCTCTCTCTCTCTCTCTCTCTCTCTCTCTCTCTGTGTGTGTGTGTGTGTGTGTGTGTCTGTCTCTGTCTCTGTCTCTCTCTCTCTCTGTTTTCTTAATATGTAACATGTAACATTGGTTTTCTCCCCACTGATTTGCAATGCTATAACTAATAGTTATACTTCATTTATTTACCTGTCTTCGAGAAGGTGTCCAGGCAGACTTGGTCAAGGTGGGACTTGTGGTCTAGTTGTTCACCACTGATCAGGGTTGCAGGCTTCGTTTTGGCATGATGTTGTGTCCTTGGGAAAGGCACTGTACTCCCATTTTCCTCATACCTCGGAGTGAATGGGTACCTACCACTGGTCGGGGAAGATGAACAGCGGCGGAAGGAGAGGACATGGCCCCGCCTTCCTATGCCGAGCCCTAGACACGGTGAACATGAATCCACTGCCTTCCTATGCCGAGCCTAGACACGGTGAACAGGAATCCACTGCCTTCCTATGCCGAGCCCTGGGACCTTTAACCATTAACCGTTTTGACATGCATTTCTTCATCTCTAGGCCAACGTCTCTGTCCACCGGCCTGTCTATCTGTCTCTCTGTCTCAGTCTGTCTATATGTAACCTGTCCCCATTTGTTTCTCAAACAACATTATTGTAATATTCTAATGTTGTTTTTTCAAAACATAGTTCGAATATGCTGACCCAATTTTTCGTTAATCTTCTTTGTTTAGTGTATACCCTATTCAGGACAAGCTCTGGATGTGAAACAACAAGAAAAAAGAGGTAATATTCTTGAAATTAAAGCGTTTTGTCTTGTTTTGTCTTGTCTGTCTCTATGTCTCACACAGGATGGTTATCCTTACTGGCCATATCGTATCTGACAGCAATACCAGTCATTGAGGTTCTTGACATGCTGTTTCAATCAAGGATCCATTGCCCACTAAAGACTTTTTTTTCCAGAACAGTTAGAGCGGACTCAGCCATGCATGTACAGGGAACGACACATAAACTATCTCTCTTTACCTTTTGGAGGGAGAGTGAGAGGAAGGGTTTGGGTGGGCGGGAGGGAGGGGGGGAAGGGGGCGGTTGGGGAGAGGGGAGCAAGTGAGGCTGATCGACATAGCATTGGGGTTAAGCTCTGTGTGTGTGTGTGTGTGTGTGTGTGTGTGTGTGTGTGTGTGTTATCTCTCTTTTTTTTTCTTTCACCATTTTCTATATTTATTATTCCGGCTTTAAACCGGAGCTATGGACCGGCTTTTCTCCTGTTTCTCGTTTCACCGTGGGAAATAAGAATGGCGGTGACGTGTCAGCTTAAAAAGCGCTGTCTTTTTCCGAATGCGAGGTGAGCCGGGGAAAAACTGTGACCTCTCTGATTGAGGAGCTAGCGTGGGAGTGGGGGTGGCGGTCTAACAGTGACAGAAGTCATCTTCATTTTCGTAATCAACGAATTGTTACTGTTCGATGTGCTATATTTAGAATGTGCTCGTTTGGTTACCAGTTTATCATGTCAGTCAGTAATGCTCCTGTTGTCTTAATCGCCACAGAATTCATATTGTTTTCGTTTATGTTTGCCGTTCAAAACAATGATTTAGTTTCATGGATGATAAATGAACATACTTCTTTTGGGTTGTTTTTTTAACACACAGTCTTCGTGTGCTGTCTTAGCTAGCTTAACACGGGTAGCCTGCAGCCATTCTCCTTCAGTTCTTTCTGATCCAGAGAGGTACAAGAGAACGAGAGAGAGAGAGAGAGCCAAACAACTTATGCATTGTAGCTTTGGCTGCTCATACTAAGGCGAAACTAGGAACGTGATGAAGCATCGCCAGTCAGGAATACAAAACTGAGAAAATGCAACAACGAACATGAAAATACATTCCGCAACACGAAACAACGGTCATTTTGCCATGATTTACGAACGTCCTTGAGAGTCAGTTCGCCCTGAGATGTATAGTGGTGGGTTGGAAAGGGGTGTAGCAGCGGGTCTGGGAACGGGAGCGTGCGGTACTCCCCCGTATCAATACTTCCCGTTACTCCCACCATACCATCACTAACACACACAGGCACACAGACACAGACAGAGACACATACATACAGACAGACCAACACACACACACACACACACACACACACACAAACATATATACCGTGCACACACCCATGCACATACACAAAGGCACAAAACGGCACACACACACACACACACACATACGCACGGACACACACAGACACAGACACAGACACACACACACACACACACACACACACAAGGACACATACAGACACAGGCACACACACACTCACACACACACACACACACATACACACACACAAACACACACACACACACACAAACACACACACAAATCCCCTCGATAAACACTTTCTCTCGATCAACTGCGAGAAAGCTAAGCAGCGTGGAGAGTGTGTAGTTGTTCTTGACTAAGACTTGGTGCACACCGATCAGCTGCGGCGTTAAAGTGAACGAACTGAAGGAAGTTGAATATCGTTGACATTTGCAGGGAAAACGACTTGCACTATTTTCACGTTCTGCATTGTCCTTGTGAGTTTCCCCGTGAAACGTTCTTGTAAGTCAGAGATCAGCTTACAACCGACAAATAACTTGCAATCTTTCCATTTCTTCTCCGCTTTTTTTCTTTTCTTCTCCCCGTCCGCTTATAACTTCCGAAGATATATTTAACAGGAGTATTTAATAAGAGACACACACGCACGCGCGTGTGTGTGTATGTGTGCCCCATGAAATGAAACGAACAAGATATCAGTTCTTGCATGCTGTGACTATTGTGATGATATTGAATTTCCAATTTCGGAGTTCGACTTTCATAATCACTGTTATCTTTGATAATGCTTACTATCATTGTATACATATCTACCAGCGCACAATCATTATATTTAGCACAGCAATCACCGGGCAGGGGGTATCGATATGGGGTTGGGGTGTGGGGTGTGGTGGCGGGGGTGTGAGGGGGTGGGGTGGGGTATTGAGCTCAATAACCGCTTTGGCGGGGTGGGGGCAAGGTCATTATCTTAATCACCAACAGGCACACATTCCATTTCATGAAGTTTCTCCTGTTCATTTCTCTGTAAAAACAAGAATGATAACAATTTCGTTTAAGCTTGTTACAAACCAAGGTACTTCAAAGATGCTTTCCATTATTTACAAATGTCTGTTCAATTCATACACCACCAACATACATCGGAATTAATACCTGGACAGTATTCAAACCCTCCTGAATGAAATTGGATTAAATAGCTTCTGTCTGAATCACCAAAGTTTGGATGTACATCCCACATGGTTTGAAGAGAACGTTCAGCGCTGTTTAAAAGATCGGTTTTTGCAAAATTGGTATAGACATGTAGATATGGAAAATGTACATGTTCTAATGTTGATTTGTATATGCTTGTTTGCTAGTTAGCTATTTTGCTTGTTTTGACATCACTTGAGTTAGCTATTTTGCTTGTTTTGACATCACTTGAATTAGCTATTTTGCTAGTTTTTACATCACTTGAGTTAGCTATTTTGCTTGTTTTTACATCACTTGAGTTAGCTATTTTGCTTGTTTTTACATCACTCGAGTTAGCTATTTTGCTAGTTTTTACATCACTTGAGTTAGCTATTTTGCTTGTTTTTACATCACTTGAGTTAGCTATTTTGCTTGTTTTGACATCACTCGAGTTAGCTATTTTGCTTGTTTTTACATCACTCGAGTTAGCTATTTTGCTTGTTTTTACATCACTTGAGTTAGCTATTTTGCTTGTTTTTACATCACTTGAGTTAGCTATTTTGCTTGTTTTTACATCACTTGAGTTAGCTATTTTGCTTGTTTTGACATCACTTGAGTTAGCTATTTTGCTTGTTTTGACATCACTTGAGTTAGCTATTTTGCTTGTTTTGACATCACTTGAGTTAGCTATTTTGCTTGTTTTGACATCACTTGAGTTAGCCCTGCGTGAAACAAACTTCTTGTGTTCCCTTGTCTTGTCATAGTTTTAGTGCTCTTTTTCTCTCATTCTCTTTCTGTTTCTTCTTCTTCCTTTCTCCCCTCCTCCAGTCGCTTCTCTTTTTCTTCCCTCTCTCTCTTCTCTTCTTCCTTGAGCCCCTCTCTTGATCCTCGTCTATAATACTTAGTTCTATCTTTTCAATATAATCTTGGATGTTCATTTCTCTTTTCCATCCTTTCCTTACCTCCACAGCCCCATTGTTTTCATCTGTTGTTTGTTTTCGATGGCTGGATGAAAAACTTGATTAGTTACCAACAGTAATGAAAACAACTTGCACAGACTTCTGTCCCACATTTAGTGCCTGTGTAGGCTGTACAGGCTGTGTCCATTGCCACAGGACTTGATATGAGACGTTCTTGTTGTGCTGTCGGATCCCGGAATTGCATTTGCATTGAGGGATTTAACACCGTTCCTTCTCTTCCTGGTTCTGGGTTTGGAGTCTTGGTGCTGAGTGGCCGTCACCAGCCCTGTGTCACCGTGTTGTGAGGTAACACCACCCTCCACCAATGGTTCCCGCGTGAGGGCGTGCTGACTCGTGATTGATGATTAACTTCCTGTCTGCACATGGAAGAACGGCAGGAATGGACAAACGTCTTTGACCCATTTGGTTTTCTTTCTTT
The DNA here is from genome assembly GCF_041734735.1 of Babylonia areolata. Lineage (NCBI taxonomy): Eukaryota > Metazoa > Mollusca > Gastropoda > Neogastropoda > Buccinidae > Babylonia > Babylonia areolata. The sequence goes on from NC_134885.1 coordinate 18,548,199, forward strand.
CTTTCTTTCTTTCTTTCTTTCTTCTTCTCAGTCCTCTTTTTTGCATTATTGAACACATTTGCTTTATTCCCAATTCATTCTAATAGGTCTGTCTCTGTCACACTGGTGCATAATTTCAAACCATCACACTTCATCACACAAACCCAAGAGAGCCTACAGGACAGACAGACAGGGGGAGAGAGGTGTAACTGGAGGGAGAGAGAATCAGACAGAAGGAGACAGAGACAAGATAAAACGAGTTGTGTTTATTTCAGGAAACCCCGTTGGAATAAGTCAAAATGTTTTGTTTTTTTCCCTTGCGAAGAAGTTTCTTTTCTTTCCAAACATTCCTCATTATCAACATTATTACATACAGGTAAATCTATATCCTCCGCCAAGCCCTGACCTGTAACCCGCAGGGAAAGAGGAAGAGAGGCCGGCCTCGAAACAGCTGGAGGCGAGATACCGAGGCAGAGCTGAAGCAGCAAGGGACCAACTGGACTGGAATGGCCAGAACAGCCCAGAACAGAGTGTGATGGCGAGGGGTCGTCGATGGCCTATGCTCCACCAGGAGCGATGGGCAAATGAAATGAATAATATCTATATTCTTGCATACATATAAACACAAGGACAAACCGACAGACAGACAGCACACATGCACTCAAGCACGCATACCAGAGTGCACAAACACACACGCGGAGTTTGACAGGGATTTACCAGAGCAATGGTTTAGCTGAGGTATACGTGAAAATATTACTTATCTCGTGTAACCCAGTTATCAATGTGCTCACAATGGACATAACAGTTGAGCGGTTAAGAAACATGTACGTTATTTTGGGTGAAAAACAAGCACAGAAAGAAAGAAAGAAAGAAAGAAAGAAAGAAAGAAAAACCTGTCTGTTTGAAACAAATAAAATAGTCAGCGTTGTTGACTGCATCCCTGCCAAAAAGAATGGCCATCTGTCATCCCAAACGCAAACAAGAGATGACGTAGGGATGGGATGAAAGAAGAGCTGATTCTCAGAATCCACATACGGCAGGCCATTTTGTTGTGTGATCTTGGAAAAAACAAACAAACAAAAGCACCCCCCCAAAAAAAAACAAAAACAAAAAAACAACAAAAAACCCAAAACAAACAACAACAACAACAACAACAAAAAAAAAACGAAAGAAAAGATAAAAAAAGGAAGTCCAAGTTCCAGAAAATGGCGAGTGTGACGCGGTAGTTGTCAGAAATGTAGGTTAGAAGTGGTTGTTACAAAGGAAGGGGGATTGGAAATCCCCGAGGTTCAAGATGGTCAGGTAGGATTTCCAAGCATACCGTAAGTATTGGGCCTGGTGGTGCAAACTGCCCCAACAAACCGGTAGTTTCTCCATGAGCCTCCACTCTCACACCTTTGATTTTGACAGCGGCTTTAGCCACCGTCCAATGAAACGTGCCGCTTCTGCCTGCGTGACAATATATTGATAGCGGTGTGCAATGAACGGCTGCACGCCTGAGTGAGCCGACCAATACCTGGCTGTGTTCTTTCCTCCTCTGGTGGGAGTGACCGGAGAGTCGTTTCATTTCTTCCTTCTGTCAGCCGACACAGGTGTGGGCCATTGTTCGGGTCGTCAGCCAGCCACAGGTTTTGAAAGGAAACCCTACACCACTGCAATGTTAAAAGAGAAGAGGAAATTCTCTCGATTCTTGTCTTTTCACCCAAAGGATGTGGGTGGAGGGAGGGGTGGGATGAGGTGACGAACAAGTATGGGAATCACAGGCATGAGTGGCGGGAGGGGTGGGGTGGGATCGTGGATCACGGATGTGAGGTAATGAATAGCTTGAAGCAAAAATCAAACGGCAATGGAAGTCAGTTGATGTGGGTGGTGGCGGTGGTGGTGGCGGTGTTGGTGTTGGGAGGAGGGGATGGGGAGTGCACACGACTGGCCAATCAGAAAACAGGTACCACGAAGGTGGGTGTGCCCATGGAAAGCACAATGCAATGTCCAGCAGTTTGCTCTGTGTTTGTGCAACACATGTCGTCAGACAATGACTGGACTCAGGAGCCAACTTTCCCCACATAGCTTCCGTGGACCAATTGAGAACAGTAAACACACACCCGCTTCAAGACATGCAGTGCTTCACCCCCAACGAAAGGAGTGGCATCCTCGTCGAATGTATATATATAAACCCAGCAGGCAGCCTTGGTGATCACCCATTGTGCTTGGCACCGATCTGACATCATTCCCCGGCCCCCGGCAGCTAGCTTGTGAATTTAGGACCAGCTCTATTTTCAAACCAGACAGAGCTGAAAGACTGAAAACTGCGCGGAAAATTGTTCATATTAGCTGTAAACAGTTTTTAAAAATAACAGTACTTTTACATTAAAAAGGAAAAAAAAGAAGAAGAAAAGAAAAGCTGAGCCACAAAGTGCAAGAAGTATTTCTGACAATGATGATATCAAAGGAGAAAGCTGTCCGTCTGTTTGAGGTGAGCCTTGAAGTAGTTTTATTGAAGAAGATAACTTGACAGGAGAAAAATATATGCCTCTGATTATCATCATCATCGTTTTTGTTGGTGGTGTTGTAGTAGTGATGGTGATTGACTTGCATCAGTAAATAATGACTTGATTTAGGGTATATATTGTATTTTGTACGTTTGAGGTATTGCTTTACATATGCCTACTTTTTGTCATATACCAGCTGCGTGTCTTTCATTTTTTATTACATTTGAATGTGCGAACTTATTTGTTTATTCGTTTTATTTTCAGTTAATCAATGTAACAAATGAAATATTCACATTCTGAAAGTCTAACTGTTCGTGTCGACTGCGTTTCGAACGGTGGTCATGGTGTATTGATCACTGCTCAGTCCGCACTCTTTTGACACCTCCTTGACACTGAACACAGACACACAGATCTCAGGGAATTCTAGTGTCTATGTACTGAACACAGACACACAGATCTCAGGGAATTCTATTGTCTATGCACTGAACACAGACACACAGATCTCAGGGAATTCTATTGTCTATGCACTGAACACAGACACACAGATCTCAGGGAATTCTTGTGTCTATGCACTGAAACAGACAAACACAATGCTGTCCAGGTGCTGACGATGGTGCTGCTGATATCAACGACCCTCGTTTCTTCTCAACGCGTTCGGAACAAGAAACCGACCAATCAGAACAACGCACGTCGCCAGAGGCAGCAGCAGAGGGAGGAGACGTGCTCGGAGCCGGCGGACCTGGACGGGCAGCTGGAGGGGCTGAACGGGAGTCCCGTGCCTGGTCAGCTGCACCCCACCTTCCTGCTGCTGCCGTCCCTCAGACAGGCCCTCAACAACTCCCTCACCCCGCTCAACGACACCTCTACCTGCTCCCAGGTGAGAACACACAGATTCAAACACTCCGCTGTTCGCCGCTGTTCTTTCTCTGTCTCTGGACCTTGCATTTGGAATGAACTTCCTCTTTCGCTCCGTCAGGTCTCCGCACTCACCTCTTTTCAAGTCTGGCCTTAAAACCCACCTCTTCCCAAGATAGCCTCCATCCCCTGCCTCTTCATTGTCTTCAGTTTCTCCAGTTTGTTACGCATGCGTGTGAATGACTGGTGTGAACTGAAGCGTTTTAATTTGCTCTGCACAAGATTCAGCGCTATGTGTTTATTATTATTATTATTATTATCGTTACATACACCACTCAAGAATGATAACAACAACAATAACAACAACAATAAATAACAATAATAAAAATAGTGGGTATTGATAATGTGCTCCACCGCCTTAGTCCAGGTAACCCAGAGTGCTAACAATCAACATCAATATGAAAAGAAAAAAAGAAGAAAAAAATCACACAAATTTACAACACAGGGTACTCTGATCAAGACTTGCAAGGAGGACAAATGGTATGTGTCCATGACAACACGCACACACACAGACACACAGGCACAGACACAGACACACACACACAGACACATACACAGACACACACACACACACACACACACACACACACACACACACACCTTGATATCCTCAAAAGCAGATTTGAATAGATGGGTTTTGAGGCTAGAATTGAACTGAAATTTTGTTTCGCAGGTTCTTTTGTAATGAAACCATGGTATTATTTGTTCATATTGTTCATCACTCCCCACACCCCAATCCCCATTTTTCTCGAAGAAAAAAATCGAAAATGGTTGTTATTCATTAAGGGATCTTTGTACCACTATCCCTTTCGTCTACACCTACATCTATCAAACACACACACACACACACACACACACACACACACACACACACACACACACACACACTCACTCACTTACTCGTGCGCTCTCACACACATCTGTCAACAACAAATCTCTCTGTATATGTCAATGATTAGCAAATCCAGACCTTATCTCTCCTTTTTTGTATACTGATAAACTGATTAGGGTCGGTTGTGCGTGCGCGCGCGCGCGTGTGTGTATGTGTGTGTGTGTACGCGCGCTTGCGTTTGTGTGTTACTGTTAAAAAAGATCCTCAGTCTAGATGATACAGGATATGAAATAACGTGATCCATGATAAATACAAGTCCCGATGTCTTCGCTGTCTATAAGGGAGAGAAGCGTCACAGCGGCAGGCATGGCACCACCTGGTGTCATTGATTGATCGATATCTGATCACTGAACTACACTGAACTCTTCTCACCCCACACTGCGTTGTCGGTTTGGAAATCCTGCCTGCCTGTGTTCTTAACCTCCATTCATCAACAGACGCCCATTGCGTGTGCTTTTGTGAGAAGCTTTTACAACTAAACACCTTACTAAATGTTAGCATTTACATGTCACAATCAAACGGTTCACACATGACGTAATACATGAAGACCCGTTCAAAAGTGTTCCCGATGAAGCTTTTCTTTCTTCTTTTTCTAGTCAGTTAATTTAGGAAGCAAATGTTTTTCATTTGATTTTATTGTTGAATTAGATTGTGAACTTGTGTTTGCAGTTTTGTCATTTTGTTTGTGTGTAGAGTTTTCATCATGTTTTTTTCTGTCGAAAATGGTTTGTTTTCCGTGTCTTTAGACAACAGTCCCATTTAAGATGGCCTCTATGATAAGCTGTGTTGAAAGCGGCATAAACTGAATTAAAAATAAAATCACTCTATGTGGACAAACATCAGAAGAAACCACTGCTTTGTTCATAACCATCAGAGAAGCCTCTCCTTTCCCCTTCAGCAATAACAAACAAACAAACAAAAACAAACATTCATTTCATTTTCCATCTTCATTGCTACAGAACGAAGAATGTATGTACATGGCCTTTTTCTCTCTGCCTCCCTCTACCCCCCCCCCCCTCCCCCCCCAAGGTGTTCTCGGGGTCGGCCACGTGCAGCCATCAGGATGCACACGCGGAGTCCCCAGCGGACCCCTGCCTCACCTACACCTGCCTCAACTGTGACCCTAACCGTCACCCCCGCGTGTTGCTGGAGACACGCTGCTCGTGCAGTGAATGCAGAGGTGAGTCACGCCTTTGTGCTGCTGCCTCTCCCCGCTACACGATCTGGACACACACGCCTTCATTCATCAGAGCACACACACACACACACACACACACACACACACACACACTGCATGATACAAGGGGTGTGCCGTGCAGGGGAGGGGTCGAAAAGGGGCAGTTATCAGTGGAGTGGTGGAGTGGCGGGGGGAGGAGTCGTCAGTCATACTATCAATGAAAGAAATCATGATAAGTTACTCATAACAAAATGGTACGTGAGTTCAGCAATCGGCCGGAAAGGGGAAGCTATTAGTGGGGTGGTGGGGTGGTGGAGGGAGGCGTGGGGGGATGTTTTGCGGAGAAGGGGGGGGGGGGAGGAGGAAGTTACTTATTTCAAAATGGTACGTGACTTTAGCAATCGGCGTTTCAGACTGCTGGAACACCCTGAACATCGTTGAATGTTGCGCTCCAATACTGGATAGTGAGAACTGGACAGTCAGATAACAAATGGTGCGCTGAGATAGTGCTGGAGCAACTACAGACAGACCTTGTTAGCTGGTCAGGCACACTGTGCTTTAACGTGACGCCCACCCCGAGCTGACGGGGCTGACTGCACAAGGGAAGTAGGGTTGAGGGAGGGCAGGGGAGGGGAGGGTAGGGTAGGGGGGGAGGGAACTTGTCACTACACTGACACCACTACAACGACACCTTTCTTCTTCCTCAACCACACTGTTCACCATCATCACCATCGTTGTCATTGTCGCTGTTGTTATCATCATTGTCTTTTTCCTGACCAACCATTTTCATCATCAAGATCGTTGTCATCGTGGTCGTCATCATCAACGTTTTCCGTTTCCTCCCTCTTTTCATCATCAACATTGTGGTCGTTTTTTTCCCCTGATCTCCCTCCGCTTTTCATCGTCATCATAATCATCTTCATCCTCTTTTTCTTCCCAATCCTCCTCTTCCTTCTCCTCCTCCCTTTTTTCTTTTTCCTCCTCATCCTCTTCTTTCTCGTCCTGCTCTTCTTCCTCCTCCCCCTCTTCTTCCTCCTCCTCTTTTCCTTCTTCTTCCTCCTCCTCTTCTTCGTCCTCCTCTTCTTTCTCGTCCTCCTCTTCTTCCTCCTCCTCTATTTTCTCGTCCTCCTCTTCTTCTTCCTCCTCCTCTATTTTCTCGTTCTCCTCTTCTTCCTCCTCTTCCACTTTCTCGTCCTCCTCTTCTTCTTTCTCCTCTTCTTCCCCCTCCTCCTCTTCTTCCTCCTCCTCCTCTTCTTTCTCGTCTTCCTCCTCCTCTTCTTCTCCCTTTTCTTTCTCACCCCCCTCTTCTTCCTCGTCCTCCTCTTCTTTCTCCTTCTCTTCCTCTTCTTTCTCGTCCTTCTCTTCTTCCTCCTTCTCCTCTTTTTCTTCTTCCTCCTCCTCTTCCTCCTTCTCTTTTTCTTCTTCCTTCTCCTCCTACCCTCCGTGTACCCCCCCCCCCCCCCCGTGCCGTGCTGTCAACAGGGGTGTCGAGGAGAGGCGTGGCGCAGTGGCCGATGTGCAGCGGGGTGTTCCACCCGGTGAGGGTGCTGCGCCGTGCGGGGTGCAGGGACGGGGTGTACCGCTACGTCCCCACCTGGCACCAGCTGCAGGTGGGCTGTGTGTGTAAACTGGTGGCCTAGGTCCGGGAACCTGCTGCCACCGCCCATGTCCCCACACAGGAGGCTGCCGTGGTGGTGATGGAGGAGGAGGAATCTTCTTCAATGTCCTGTCACACATACTGGAGAATGTAGACCGTTGTCATAATGTTTATGTGCTGTCACTGTTTGGCGTCCCCACCCCCACCTGACAATCACACATTTGAAAATCGTTAAAAAAGGTGTTTAATTTTTATTATTTTTTTTTTTGATAGTTATTTTGTTTGACAATCATATACACGTTTGATGTAACTAGTGTGTTGTGGTATATTGTGTTGTGCTTACAGTTATTTGCTAATGTGTTTATTTATTATCATTATTGTATTTTTATTTGTTTTAATTTAATTTAATCTTTTTCTTCTTCTTCTCCAGGCCTAAGCGCGTTGGGTTATGCTGCTGGTCAGGCATCTGCTTCGCAGATGTAGTGTAGCCTTGATGGATTTGTCCGAACGCAGTGACGCCTCCTTGAGCTACTGATACTGTGTTGTGTTGAGTTGTGTTGTGGTGTGTGTGTGTGTGTGTGTGTGTGTTCAGTCAAAATTGGGGCACTTTTAGTAGTTGTCAGAACCAATGTTTTCATATTAACGCCTGGATAGAATTGGGTAAGTTCTCATGATTCGAGAAAAGTAGTTTTCGGGTTATTACTTACGTTTACAATAAAAGTATTTCAAACTGAAGAAACGGAACTTGTCCTTTAATCAGCGAAAGTGAATAAATCTGAAGTCAGTTTGTCTTCAGACTGGCGAGAGAGAGAGAGAGAGAGAGAGAGAGAGAGAGAGAACAAATGGTTTAATTGCGTATATGACTGTGACCTGTCGTAAACATAACATACATAAAAAAATCTACACAGACACAAAAAAATGAGAGACAGAGCGGGAGAGAGAGAGAGAGAGAGAGAGAGAGATTTAAAATATTATCGTGTATGCTCACTGATCTTTGTTATCAATATCAAAGGCTCAGCTCCGGATACATAATTAAAGCAAACACAACACATTCAAACACAAAGTGATTCACACACACATACATGTGCATTCACAACATGAAAAAGTGATTTACACGCACACACACACACATGAATCCTCACACATTCAGAGTGACTCATCAAGTGCATAATTATGCACACAGTCATCAATTCTCCAAACTGCAGCACAGGAATTTTTCAGGCAGACTTTATTTTTCATGTCTTAAAACAACCACCAGAAGCGCAAGGATGAGAACACAGAATTATAACAGCCGCACAGAAATCAACATCTACTAGCTCAGCTTAGTACACTCAACTTTCTGAACAGGATGAATCCCAAAATGTTCAACTGTATATCATCACATCTGTGCACATCTTTTTTTCTGCTTTTTAAATCCACCAATCCCAGCTTCAACCTTGCAGTCCAACTTTTTTTTAATACATAAAAATAATAATGAATCTGATGATAATAGTACAGATATTACCTTTGACCACACAAAAAGTCAATAAAACAAAACAAAAACAGAAAAAAAATCAAAAGAAAACAGGATCAAGCCACTGAAAAAAGACCCAACATGACTGCTAAGACATGTCTGACCTGAAGTCATGTAATGCAGCTGCTTTTAAACATGCTGTCCTAATAAATTATATATAAAATACACAAATACTTCATCATCTCTAAAATAGAAAATATATATTATTCTACAGAATACACCTCCTTTTCTCTTCAATCTCTCAACCAGCATTACAGTACAACAAATGTTAATTTTTCTAATTCTCTTTTTGATTTAATGGTAGTTTTTCATTTTTTCCCACCTGCAACTGAAATTCCTTGAATGAAATTAATGGTAATGGTAAAAAAAAAGAAGAAGAAAAAAACAGAAAAAAACATGTGTTTAAGGGATGATATATGACATGAAAAACTATTATTAAAGCAGTTACACAACAACTAATGTTACCAGTAGTGTTTGATGCAATCATTCATTTTGCACCAACTCTGTGATGGAGTGACTCCAGTGCGATGGTCATGAGACTTCCCCACCCCTCCTTTTCCCTCCCCTCCCCACTGTTCACAACTTTTGCATCTTAACACATATAACACAATGCATACATAGTTTGATTTAGTTTGCACAATGCACTAAACATCATCCTTTTTTATGGACACAATACACATAACACTAATCAATTGTTTACATCTCTGTTAGGGGTTTCTGTGTTGTTGGCTGTTCTTTTCCTCTTGTTGCCTACAGCCCAGGTGGCCACACAGGGTCATACCAAGGCTGAAGAACTGTAAATATTGATCCCACAGAGTCTGAAATACACACCTGAGAAAGAAAATGAGGCAAGAGTAAAGTCACATTCATGCACATTTTAACCAAGGACATGTCCAGACGTTGACTATTCAGTCTTTTTTTCGCCAGAGGATAAAAAAAACAACTAACCTGAATATGAACATAATTATACACTATGAACAAAATTATACATAATAACAGGCACACAAAATGAAAAATTATTAATACCTCACATGTTCTAGGATGAACGAAAAATTAACATTGTAAGAATGCCGATTTATCAAGTTAAAAAAAACAAACAAACAAAAAAAACCCAAAAAAACTAATCAAGGTCTTCCATATAAACATATAGGTTCAGTGGACCAGCAAGGCAGAAAATACCAACAGAAAAGATTACAGAAAGAAAAGGAAAACACCAGAAACAGAGTGACAGAAAAGAGGAAATTCCAAGCACAGAGTCTCCAGAAGGTGGGGATACTGTTTATACCGTAAAGTGCCCCTGCAGCTCCATGGGGGGGAAGTTGTCATGACAACCCAAACGTGTTCCACTACAACCCGACCACCATCACACCAAAAGTTCAGATAACAGATGACCAGTTCAGATCTGGATCAACTGTATGTTACATGCATTTCCAACACTGAACATGGCAAATGAAGTGGAAAAGCTGTGCCCAGCATACTAAATGGCAAGGTTTTCAAATCTCATACTTCACAGCTGCTGAATGTCTCTTTTTGCAGCTACCCCCCACTAAACCCCAATTCCCCCCCTCCCCCCACCCCCCCAAAAAGAGAAAAAAACAAAGAAAAAAAACAAAAACAAACAAAAACCCAAGAAAAAGAGAATCAAGAAGAAATATACATATATACAGACTGGTATTGGGAGCTAGTGAGATTTCAGAAATATCACAGTACAGTTAGCAATGTATTCAATTAAATATATAACTTTTGAAGGAGGAAGGTGAGATTTGGTGACAAAAGACTCTGAAGTCATGATGATTTTAATCTAATAAAAGAGACCCAACACATTACAACTGTGAGAAGGCATTACTGCCCCTCCCTCCCTCCTTGTACATACATTTTATTTGATACAGGGGTGTGTGGAGGGAGAGGTGGTTGTTGAAGAACTGGGGAAGGTTATTACTTTGGAAGATTTTATATCATCTATCCCATTGTCTCCAACCATGGGGGCACCACTGATGACCTGGCAACCAGCTCTCCCTGTTCCTCAACTCCCTCAGTTAAAAAAAACAACTGGAGCAGACAGATTGGTTGTAAGTGTTGTTGAAAAACCAGGTCCCAAAACATAAGGAACCTTGACACACATAAGTCCAAAGCACATGATCACCAAACGTGCAGAATACTGTTATTTTGATTTCTTCTGTCTACATTTATTGTTGCACTGTTTCTCATAAAAAGTTAATCATATTTCATGTTTTTTCCATTAAATAGTACAGTTCAAGGCTGGTATAATACATTAACACCTTCAAGAGTAAAGAGAGAGAAGACAGCATGCTATATGTGTATGTGAAAGTGATCAGGGCTTGAGGGCCCAACACACAGTGGATATGAATTCACTGCCTCCATGGCTGTCAAAGACTGTGGGACCTCAACAAAGTGACAAAGACACTTGCAAATGCTATCAGGCAACATGAACTTCCTTTCCAAGCCCATCCTTTATTTGGAGCAGCTGACTGCTCTGGCATGAGCTCTGTGCTTGGTTACACCAAGTAAGTCCATTCTATAATAATCTCAGGTTTTCATTTCTTTATGAACAATGAAAATCTCATACACTTAACAGACCAACCATTTCAGTTTTGTGCCCCTCCTGCAACCACATGTGCTTTGGACTTTGGGCTCCAGAGCTCAGTTCCCAAAAGACAGCCACATATATACATCTTATGACACAAATACTTACCAATTCCACCATATACAAAAATTTCTTAATAACATTCTTAAGCTGCTTGTGTGCTGTGACAAACATGATCAAGGTAGAAAAACTTTAAAAAAATATACATACAGGCTGAATTTTTTAAAATCTAATAATATATGAAAGCTGGTTAATGATTTTTCCTACAGAAATGGGTGACTTGTAATATATCAACTGGTTTTACATACATACAGGGTATTTGTATGTTGTCCTTGATGATGGGCTTTAATAAACGCAGTATTAGATTTCTCTTTACACACAGGGATGAACACAAAAACAAGATAATTACTCTGAATACCAGCAGAGAGGGGATGCAGGGAAATGAAAGTCTGGACTGACAAGATGTGTTTCCTTTCTTTGTTGATTAAACCCCAGCCAACCACACCTGGCCATATCTGGGATGAAAAATTATATATTAGTCCTGTAGAACCTGAAAAAACAAGAATAAACAAAACACCTGGATAGGAAAAGTAGTCAAGTGCAATCATACTCATGCATATAAATCTAGGACATAGTTCTGACATTCAACATTCTGTCACCTTTTCTTCAAAGATTAAAAACAAATCAATCTGACTGTAAGTATAATTGTACACAACACACAAAATTATGTATAACAGGTATACAAAACCAAAAATTGCCAACAGGCACTCACATATCCTAGGCACAAAACAGATATGACATTATAAGAAAGCCCTATCCTAAAGTCCAGAAAGCAAGCAAAAAGTATTCCTTTCTTTCTTGAAAAATATGGTGCGTGGACCACTCCCAGTAAGGTAGAAAACAAGAAAGGAAGAGGTGATAGAAAGAAAAGGGAAAAAGCTAGAAACAAAGAGAGGGACAGAAGAGAGGAAATTTCCAGCACAGAATTTCCAGGTGTGGAAATTGAAGAGCCCCTCCATGTGTTTACTGACCTCATCAGGGCTGTGATCAACCCCAGTCTATGCACACTATGACCATGCATTGGGAACCTTAACAAAATCATTCAACAACACTCTCATCATTTAAACTCTTGTCTGTGCCTGTAAAAAAAAAAAAGAATTACATGAATCTGAAACCAGTCTCTGTATGAATGTTAGGTCAGAGAGGAATCAAGTTTGTTTCAGCACTAGCGTGTACCTATCAACCCACAACTCCGCCCTTGGGTACCTACCCCATTTCCAACATCCCCATTTCAAATGGTTCCAGCCACAGGTCTTCACACCTTCCTTAACCCCCTACTCTGATGGGCCCTAAATCTGATTGTTTCCATGCAAGTAGTGACACAGCTGAAGTGGACAGGTCATATCAGAGCTGAAAAACTGTAACCATCAGTTCCACAGAACCTGTAACACCCCTCCTCCCCCCAAAAAAGCCTGTAAAAGAAAATTAGAAGCACAGTGACATTCACGCACAGAAACCTAGGACAGATCAAATTAAGCAATGTGCATCATGGAAAACAGAATCATTTGTGAGCAGAGATGGTAATGCTGCTAGGGAGGGAAAAAACCAAGAGCAAATGACAAGCCCTAAAATATCATTTGACAAATTTGACAGTGTTGGAAATATGGACAGTAGTTTTAAGGCTTTTAGGCCATACAATTCAGAATATTACATTGCTGGATATAAATATATCACAGAAAAAGAAGAGAATATTCACACAAGCACAGTATCATGAAATAATCTAGATGACTGTTCATGGCAACCTTCATTTAACTCTCCCCATCAGTAGAATCACAGAGGTTCTGAACCACAACCACATTCAGGGTCATACAGTACAATTGTGCACATCATCAGTTCAACAAGCCAAAACACACATATACATCACATCCAATCAACAGCCCTGTCCCTCCCCCTCCTCACTCAAAACAAAAAAAGGGCTTACAAACATGCTATCTAATATGTACTACTGTTCACAAGGCTGTGAGAGGAACTGATGGCCTAAAGCTAAATGTGGAAGGGGCAATGACCTGAGGGTGTGTAGGATCTGGGAGCTGATGAAAAAGTGTTGTCTGCAGCCCAAGGCACTGCCAACATCTGTCCAGTTTGTTGGTAGTTTCATCCAGCCAGGCCAAGTCAAATTTGTAGTGACATCCTTTACCAATGTCCTTAAATTCAACAATGATCACATGCTGTGAAATCCTCATGGTTCGAGATTCACCTGAGCTGAAAGTTCAAAACTCTCAGTCAAAATGTTGACAACCCAGCAGTCACAACAGCATATTCAGACTGGACAAAATTGGCTAATCACAGTAAAGCTTACAGAAGCTAGCCAAGGGAATATACTATACTTGAGGACTTCTTTTGATTCACCCATGTATGCTGCAGTCATTGTGAAACAACAGGCACTTTTAAAAGATTTTTTTTTTTTAAATGAAAAAATACATTTACATGTACTCCTATGCTTGGAAAAAAAAAAAAAAAAAAAAAAAAACACCCAGGGGTAAATCCAAATAGTCTGCAGTGGCTAATATACTTGAACAGTAATGTTTGTCTTTAAAAACAGACAAAAATGATGGTTATTCAATCCAGATAAAATGTTTTTTTTTAATTCAAATAAACAAAAAACTTTTGTTTTTTTAAAACAAAGGAACATACCTAACTCTTTAACTGATGCTGCTAGCCATCAGCCTGCACAGTCAAAAAAAAAAAAAGAAAAAAAGAAAAGAAAAAAAAAAGGAGTAAATATTAATATTTTAGGAAATTTCCTATGAATGGGAAGTCCTGTTGACGGGCGCAATAGCCGAGTGGTTAAAGCATTGGACTGTCAATCTGAGGGTCCCGGGTTCGAATCACGGTGACGGCGCCTGGTGGGTAAAGGGTGGAGATTTTTACGATCTCCCAGGTCAACATATGTGCAGACCTGCTAGCGCCTAACACCCTTCGTGTGTATATGCAAGCAGAAGATCAAATACGCACGTTAAAGATCCTGTAATCCATGTCAACGTTCGGTGGGTTATGGAAACAAGAACATACCCAGGATGCACACCCCCGAAAACGGAGTATGGCTGCCTACATGGCGGGGTAAAAACGGTCATACACATAAAAGCCCACTCATGTGCATACGAGTGAATGTGGGAGTTGCAGCCCATGAATGAAGAAGAAGAAGAAGAAGAACTAAGAAGTCCATGCATGCACACAGAGAAAAAGAACAGCAGGGGAAAGTGCACAGCATAAATTGGCAGCATTCAGTTCCAAGACTGGTGTGATCTTTGGTCTTCACAGCATGTTGACTTCTCTTCTGCTTTTAACACAATACAACCTCATCTCCTTGCCCTCAAACTGCTAGGCTTGGATGTTGATCCGAAGCTTACTCTTTGAATAGTAAGTTTTCTTCTCAATAGGACTCAGTCCGTCCGCTTTCATTCTGCCAACTCTTCTCTAAACTCTACTTCTACTGGTGCACCCCAAGGTACAGTGCTGTCCCCTGTTCTATTTACACTGTACACAAATGACTGCAGAGGCACGGAGGAAACTCCTGTCATAAAATATTTTGATGATTCAGCTATTGAAGATCTGACCAACTCTGATGCTATTTATTTCAGTGAAATTAAAAAGTTCTGTTCTTGGTGCGAGGAAAACTATCTGGATCTGAACGTATTGAAAACAAAAGAAATGTTAATAGATTTTCAGAAAGACCCCTTGCCTGTAGCTAACCTTGTTATTGATGGTCAAACAGTGGAGAGGGTCAATGAATATAGATATTTAGGGACCATCTTAGACAATAAGCTGACTTTTGACAGAAATGTTGATTCCATTCATAAGAAATGTCAATCTAGAATTTTTTGTTTACAGAAGCTTAGAAATGTTGGTATAAATTCAACTATTCTTCAGAGTTATTATTGATGTTGTATCGAGTCTGCTCACAGTTTCATTTATGTGCTGGTATGGAAGTTTGGGAGTGAGGAGTAAGCGTGTTTTGAACGATGTCATGAGTGTATGCAGTAAAACTGTGGGAGTGAAACAAGCTTGTATGCAAGAGCTGTATGAAAGTCGAGTGGTTAAAAAAAGCAGGCAGATAGCAACTGACGACACCCATATCTTAGCAAAGTATTATGAGCTATTGCCATCAGGACGACGCTACAGAACTTTTAAGTTGAAATCCAGAGCTCTGAAGACTTTTATTCCACGTTCAATCCACCTTTTAAATTCTTGAGAACTGTGTGTGTGTGCGCGCGCGCGCGTGCGCGCACTCTCATGTGAGACGTGTGAAAGTCCGTGCATGATAGGTTGTACCTTGTTCTAGTTGTGTGTGTGTGTGTGTGTGTTTACTGAGCTTAAAAACGTGACAATTGGTTATTTTGAATGTGCAATATGCAAGATGAATTATGTGCAGTATGCAGGATGAATGTACAATGGAATATGTCTAATGCTAACGTCCATATTCTAAATATATTTCTGTTAATAATTACGATGTAATAATTAATTGCAATGTTTTAAAAGCAAATATGTAAAACGCTTTTATTTGAGAACATATGCTTATTACTCTTGTTTAATCAAGTAAACCGCGTGTGAGGGGTGGGGGTGGGGTGGGTGGGTGTGGGTGTGTGCTGATGATCTGGTTGTGGTTTTCTGCAATTTATCTTTATTCTTATCTATTATAATCAATGTGCAATATAGTAGGCTATGCTTATAATTATATTCAAAATAATGTTTCTTAATTCTTTTTGTTTTTACATTAAGAATACCAGTTATTACCTGCAGTGTGTGGATGTATGTATGAAACGGTGTATGTGATATATATATATATATATATATATTTTTTTTTTTACATTTGTGTCTTCGTAATATTCGTAAAAGCTGTTGCTGACTTTTACAGTTATGGTCCCCATGTTGTTTACTTGTCTATGTTGTGATAATGCATCTGACCAAATTTCTCCAGTTGGAGATAATAAAGTTATTCTTATTCTTATGTAATGCGAGGAAAGATAGTTTTGTGCCACATTCACCACACAGCTCACCCTTGTATACAGACTATTATCATTATCCTTCAGGCCCAGCTTTAATGGTCCGGCCATGTGATGTCATCTGCATGGACGGGTCCAGAATTCCCTGACGGCACTTGTATGGGGAGCTGGTGCATGGCAATCACTATCAGGGACGCCCAACGAGGGACAAAGATAACCTCAAGGCTGACCTCAAGTGGCCAAACCTCCAGCCTTGGAAGCTTCAAACTGCTGCTGCAGACAGAAGTAACTGCAGTGAGGACATTTGAGGGAGAACACCGCCAGCACTTTGCAGATGCTCGACATCAGTGACAGCTGCATCTGCCACTGCCCTGCCTGCTGGTTCCATGCCTCACCTGCAGCCACATGGGTGCTTCAGACTTTGGGCTACAAAGCTACATGTGTGTCAACTGATGAGGGCACAACGAATCATCATCCTTGGTTATCAAAAGACAACCACGAATGACTGACTCATCAACTTGTGGCAATGTCGGAACCCTTCAGAACAATGATCACCACATTTACACTAGACAAGCTATTTCTATTCTTTGACAGATATGACTGACATTGAAACACAAAGCTGATGATGTGGATACAACAGTGATTTTCTTATTTCTAAATACAGCAAGAGGAAACTGACGTCCTGTACACAACACCACCAATACCTTTGAGACAATGCTGGACACACATATGTAAGCAACAACAAAGATATCTAAGTATAATAACAACACTGGAAACATGCATGTGGATCAGTACACAATATCACAAATGTATTGAGACAATACTGGAAATGCATATATATACAGAGAGAGATATCTAAACATTATACAAACACTGAAAACATCATACAAAGTTAAGCGCCACATCATGAAAGCAGGTATTTCATTATTAGATTTATAAAAAATGAAATTATAAAAAAGAAGACAAAAAGAAGAGATTATTCAAATTAAGCAGGCAGCACAAGGTCTACCACTGGCCTCTCACTGAATTCACTGATAGCTACTTAAGGCATGCAAGCACCAAAAACAGCTTGATAAATGTGTTTGAAAAATAAATGTTTCCACTAAATTCACTGTTATTCAGTGGCTTCTAAACAATAACCTTGGTTTTTCACTGTAAAAATCTGAAGTGCACATGCACACATGCACGAAAAAACTTCAGGTTATGAATGGCGCTCATTACATTGGGTGACTCACAAATGTCTGCCAAAAATTCAGCATCATTTCACCATGCCCCCTAGAAGACTGTTTAAGTTTCTAATGGTCATTAAGTTTTTGTGAACCCTGTATATGGATGTATTCACAACATCTACATCTGCACTCAAGAACACAAAGCTGTAGGCACAAACCACTAGCAGCTATACACAATATACACATCAAGACACAGCCGGAGACATGTACACAGCAACACTGCAGGTTGAAATAAGGCAATACTGGAGAATAGTACACAAACCCTGTTGTTCTCTAAACTCTGAACCACAACACACAGAGTATAGAACACAAAAAAGACACCACACTGATTATCTAAACTCAGAACCAATACATGCATAGCACTTAACACGCACATGCACACACAAATAACACCTCTGTATGTGATACAATCAAAATAATAGCCACTCTTGCCATGTACAAGTCCTTGACTGACAAAAAATACAGAGTGGCTAAACTCATCGAGCCATTCTTTTCATTCACAAACTTTCTCATTCCAGATATGTTAATGATTATCAACAAGAATTTGTCCACCTGTACAAGAAAACAATATGTTGGAGAATGAAATGCATACACACATACGCAAGGAAAAGCAAAGAAAGCCAAACATCCCCCCACCCCACAAGTAAGACACAAAGGCGAAACATAAGTACCATAACCAGTGACTGAAAACATGTATTTCCTGTGTACTTAAGTGTGAGCCTGCCACATGGATGTGCACAAGTTAAAAGGTTATGGTTAAGGTTACAGATCTTTACAGCTGTAGGGGCTATGAATTCATATCCACTGTGTGAAGGGTTCAGCACAGGAATGCAGGGCCAAATTCCTTCCTTTGGATGTTACCTTCCTCAAACCAAAGCCAGGTCCCCAATCACACCTGAGCGGATTGAGTAAAATGAAGAGTAAATTACCTTTCAAAGGACACAACACTGTGGTGAAATGGGGCCTCAAATTCTGATCATTGGATCACAAGTCCAACACATAACTGATCCTGTTACAAGTCACTCTGATATAAAAACAAAAAAAGTTTATGTCTGCTGTTGTTTTCAGATGGTTCTGTTGTGCTTTATTGATTTTCCAGAAGAGAACTGATATGAATGAACAGAAACCAGTTGTTTATTTTTTCATTTTACAAAAAAAAAGGAGATAGATATTTCTATTTTGTCTGTTTCACTTGTGTCTATTTTATTTCGTTTGTTTGAACAAACCCAGTGGTTTTGAAGCACATTTCTACAAATGTAAATGTGCAGTAAAGTCTCTACCCATTCAGTCCCAGCATCCCAAATAGGGGACACATATCACACAAATACACTTCATTTATTTGTTAATAAAAATTTCGATTATTTTTTCGGGGGGGGGTAGGGGGGGGGGGGGGGGTTGAGGTATCCAATTTCACAATTTGTTTGTATGCTTTGCTGTCAGGTCTGTGGAAGTGCAGCTGACAGTGAAAAATGAAATTTGATGCAAAAGCAGAAATGCAAAGAAAGCAAAATACTCCTCACACTGCGGTCAGTTTCTACTTTCTCTTTTTTCACTCCAAACATTGCTCTCATATTTCTATTATATGCCTATAAAATAATACTAAAATAGTTTGACAAGCTCTACACCTTTGTTCCAGGCAAACACATGCCAACAACAATGCAATGTGGAATGAAGACTATGACTATTTTGATCTTGAAGAAAATACTGCATCAGTACAAACATAAAACACCTAAGAAATGACCCGATAGATATTTTGTGCTGTGGTAGGTCAACAGCTGGACTAGCAGGCAGAAATCAGTTGACAAGACCAGGACAAGGAGAAAAACTGAAACCAAAAAATTATCTCTAAAAACATCTCTGGATGACACCATATATTCACCCCCCGCCACCCCCTACATTTTGTCTTGAACAAAAAAGTTTCTGGATGCTGACACGTATTGTCTCTGAAAGGGAGGACAAAAAACAATCCCAAACAAACATAAAAATTTTCACTTTGACAACTTTCCCAATTCACTGTAGGTGCAGTACAGAGACTCAAGACACAAACAAAGGCAATCACAAATGCTTCTTCTCTCTCTTTATCTCATGTTAGCACACTCACATACATGTATGCAAGCACAAATTTCAGTCTGTTTTTTTTCCTGGAAAAGAAATCTGAAAGCCTTGAACGTCACCCTGAACACCTGGGAAACTGCAGCCTCAGAACAATCGGCTTGGAGGCATTAGGGAGGATTTTCACTCCAGTAGTGGCCTGTTTAGCCACACCCCACGATGCCTTATCCCCCACAGCAAAACTCCATAGTCTGCTGTAAACTGATGCATTGACTGATATGGATACTTATGGATGCCTATCTAGCTAAATCTTCTGCATGGAGTCGGATATTTTCCTTTCTGGCAAAGTGTTCTACTGTTCTCGTAAGTGTAAACACAGCAACTCAACTGACTGCCCAGTCTTGCAGGTACATGGGCACACAAGCATTTACCTGTGTAAGTCTGTGAATTTGTGGTCACTTTTACAACAAAAAAGTGAATCTGATATAAATCATCTCTGTATCCTCTCTGCGTTATATAAATGTGCATTATCATTATTATTATTCCTGTGATAAACATCAGCTCTTTCTTGAGAGCTAAGGCATCAGCAGACACAGGTACAATTCTTTCTCAATCTAAAAAAAAAAAAAAAAAAAAAAAAAGCGAAAAACACACACACACACAAAATCTCTCCACCTAGTTCCCAATAAAAGGCAGCCCCTCCCTTCCAAATCCTCCCCATAACAAACAAACAAAACAAAGGCTTGAGAAAGTGAAACTGACAATCCAACACTTTTCATTTCAAGTGATGTCACACATACCATTTCAAATGCCACTCATCATTTCAAATGAAACTCATATACATACACATATTTCAAAGACCGCAAATAACAACAATTAACAAGCAGCAAAGGAATGCAATGCTGAAAATGACTAACAGCAGGAGAGCAGGTAAGAGAGGCAGATTGTAAGCTCAAAGTAGTAACCAGCTGGGCCATCAGAAAATATAGCATCAGGATTCCTGACTCTCTAAATTAGTAAATCAATTTTTTTTTAAAGTACACAGATGGATCCCAGTGAGACTGTTGCAGAGATTAATTCAATTCTGAACTGGACCATGTTAAAAAAAATAACATCAAAACAAAAAGAAAAGAAAAGATACATTCACACATTAACATGCTATAAATATAGGCGATGAAATGAAATCCAAACAACCTGTGATTACAAGAGAGCAGATGGCTTGAGATGACGGGGTAAAAGTCCAAATGATGCCATGATTCTATCAGCCAACCATACCGGCAAGAAAGGATGCAGACAAATCACCAGTTCTTCCCCCTTCCCAGTAGGGTAGCAGGCGCGGGGCTGCATGGACAGAAGGGCACTGCGAATGCAGCGGACAGCGGGGGTCAAGTCTGAGGGGAAGCTCTGTGACACTGTGATCAGGTGGCTGTAAATGGAGGCCAGGTACTCTGAACCATATGTCGCCTGGGTTTCCGCGTCCAGCGTTTCCCACACCTCTGTCTGTCGCTTTCGTAAAAGATGCTCATTTGTGCTGCCTGAAATAAAGAATGAATGAAAACAGTAACTAATAAAACATAAAATAATTTAACACGCAAAGGAACATTTTCACACTGCCATGATCAAGACAAAACTGAAATTCAAGTTTAACAAAGGATAATTTCACACTTCCAAGTCATAAATTACAGAGAGATGGCAACTCTGTTGCCAATAACAAATGTGCCTGGCTGTCCAATACTGATGAACAGACTGGGACAGCAGAAAATGTGAAAGAAAGGTAAAGGAAAGAAAAGAGATAGAAACGAAGAGAGACACCCTCTCCCCCCCTCCCCAAAATCTTGTACAGAATTTCCATAACAACTTTTTTCTAGCACAGATTTAAAAACAAACATAAAAACTACTTAAATCTGAAAGAACGCAAGGGTGGAGGTGGGGTTGTGGTGGGAAGAGCTATCTCCCTGTAAAGCCAGAACGACAGCAGTTTACCTGTACGGAAAGCGCCAGGCTCCACGATGGCCACATGGATGCCCCACTTCCTCATCTCCTGCCTCAGTGTGTTGGAGTAGGCCAGCAGTGCGTGCTTCGACATGCTGTAGGCTCCCACACCCTCCAGGGTCAATCGCCCTGTGGTCACGACATGACAGGCCATATCAACACTGAAACATGTCTGCTGTGGTTATGACAACAGGACAGACCATATCAACACTGAAAAATGTCTGCTGTGGTCATGACAACATGACAGGCCATATCAACACCGAAAAATGTCTGCTGTGGTCATGACAACATGACAGGCCATATCAACACTGAAAGATGTCTGTTGTGGTTATGACAACATGACAAGCCATATCAACACTGAAACATGTCTGCTGTGGTCATGACAACATGACAGGCCATACCAACACTGAAACATGTCTGCTGTGGTCATGACAACATGACAGGCCATATCAACACTCAAACATGCCTGTTATGGTCATGACAAAATGTGGACAGGCCATATCAACACTCAAACATGTCTGCTGTGGTCATGACAACATGAAAGGCCATATCAACACTGAAACATGTCTTGTGGTCAAGACAACATGACAGGCCATATCAACACTCAAATATGTCTGTTGTGGACACGATAACATGACAGGCCATATCTTCTTCTTCTTCTGCGTTCACTCGTATGCACACGAGTGGGCTTTTACGTGTATGACCGTTTTTACCCCGCCATGTAGGCAGCCATACTTCATTTTCGGGGGTGTGCATGCTGGGTATGTTCTTGTTTCCATAACCCACCGAACACTGACATGGATTACAGGATCTTTAACGTGCGTATTTCATCTTCTGCTTGCATATACACACGAAGGGGGTTCAGGCACTAGCAGATCTGCACATATGTTGACCTGGGAGATCGTAAAAATCTCCACCCTTTACCCACCAGGCGCCGTCACCGTGATTCGAACCTGGGACACTCAGATTGACAGTCCAACGCTTTAACCACTCGGCTATTGCGCCCGTCGACAGGCCATATCAACACTGAAACATGTCTGCTGTGGTCACGACAACATGACAGGCCATATCAACACTGAAACATGTCTGCTGTGGTCATGACAACATGACAGGCCATATCAACACTGAAACATGTCTGCTGTGGTCACGACAACATGACAGGCCATATCAACACTGAAACATGTCTGCTGTGGTCACGACAACATGACAGGCCATATCAACACTGAAACATGTCTGCTGTGGTCATGACAACATGACAGGCCATATCAACACTGAAACATGTCTGCTGTGGTCACGACAACATGACAGGCCATATCAACACTGAAACATGTCTGCTGTGGTCACGACAACATGACAGGCCATATCAACACTGAAAGATGTCTGTTGTGGACACGACAACATGACAGGCCATATCAACACTGAAACATGTCTGCTGTGGACATGACAACATGACAGGCCATATCAACACTGAAACATGTCTGCTGTGGACACGACAACATGACAGGCCATATCAACACTGAAACATGTCTGCTGTGGTCATGACAACATGGCAGGCCATATCAACACTCAAACATGTCTGTTGTGGTCATGACAACATGACAGCCATATCAACACTCAAACATGTCTGCTGTGGACATGATAACATGAAAGGCCATATCAACACTCAAACATGTCTGCTGTGGTCATGACAACATGACAGGCCTTATCAACACTCAAACATGTCTGCTGTGGACATGACAGGCCATATCAACACTGAAAAATGTCTGCTGTGGTCATGACAACATGACAGGCCATATCAACACTGAAAAATGTCTGCTGTGGACACGACAACATGACAGGCCATACCAACACTGAAACATGCCTGTTGTGGTCACGACAACATGACAGGCCATATCAACACTGAAACATGTCTGCTGTGGTCATGACAACATGACAGGCCATATCAACACTGAAACATGCCTGTTGTGGTCATGACAACATGACAGGCCATATCAACACTGAAACATGCCTGTTGTGGTCATGACAACATGACAGGCCAATCAACACTGAAACATGTCTGCTGTAGTCATGACAACATGACATGCCATATCAACACTGAAACATGCCTGTTGTGGTCATGACAACATGACAGGCCAATCAACACTGAAACATGTCTGCTGTAGTCATGACAACATGACAGGCCATATCAACACTGAAACATGTCTGTAGTCATGACAATATGTGGACAGGTCATATATACACTGAAACATGTCTGTTGTATTCATGACAACATGTGGACAGGTCATATATACACTGAAACATGTCTGCTGTAGTCATGACAACATGACAGGTCATATCAACACTGAAACATGTCTGCTGTAGTCATGACAATATGTGGACAGGTCATATATACACTGAAACATGTCTGCTGTATTCATGACAACATGTGGACAGGCCATTTCAACACTGAATCATGACTGTTGTGAACAACATGAGGGCAGACACCTGCATAATTTTTAAGGACAGTTACGCAGGTCCAGTCAATAGCATTTTCTATCCCTCACAGAAACTCCCTCCACACCACTCCCATAAGCTGGATTTGGTAAACAGTCAAAACCAGTGAAACAAAACCAACAAAAAACTGAAAAGTAAGTTGCAGGTGGGTTAAAAAAAAACAACCCACAATGTTGATGAGCTGAAAGTGGAGTCGATGCACGTTCTTTTTCAAAGTTATTTATTTTTTGCATTAAGATTCTGTAATCATGTAGGCTATAGTGCACTGTGGAATCATCCACAGTGCTGGTGAAAGAGGGAATGCTCAAGGCAAAGGTGGAACAAATTTGTTGTGTTTGGGTTGTCAGTATTAATGGTTCATTCTAGCAACTTGTGTCAACAATTTTAACATCTGGGTTCTGTTCAACATACACAATCATCCACATGCGCAAATGAATGGGCAGTAGCCATGTGGATGCTGTGCCTTCAGATAGGATGTCGGGAAAAAGATACTGTGATAAAGCAGAGTGGACATTAAGTGTTCTGTGGAAATCTGTTTGTGGTAAACCATTCTGAGAGCCTGTATGTTTCCTGTGATGTTGAACCTAACAAGGATGTTTTCTGAAGTTGAGTTGGGCGGTAGATTTTTTGCTGAGATTTGCCACTTCTTGGTTGTGTATTTGTGTGTGTCTAAGTGACAACAAGTTGTGCATGTGTGTGTGTGTGTGTGTGTGTGTGTGTGTGTGTGTGTGTGTGTGTGTGTGTGTGTGTGTGTGTGACTTGAACTGAGTTTGTAAGTTTCAGTTTCAGTAGCTCAAGAAGGCGTCACTGCGTTCAGACAAATCCATATACGCTACACCACATCTGCCAAGCAGATGCCTGACCAGCAGCGTAACCCAACGCGCTTAGTCAGGCCTTGAGAAGAAAAAAAAAAATATATATATAGATAAGCTTACATAAATAAATAATAATTATGATATAAAAAAAGGTAGTAGTAATGAAAATAATGATAAAATAATAATAATAATAATAAATAAATAAATAATTAAATAAATAAGACAACAATGATGATAAATAAGCAAATAAATATAAAACATGAAGACACAGATTCACACATACACCCACACATGCGTAACAGATATGCCCCAAAAACGCAGTTTCACAGATATGAAAGCACAGTCAAATACATATAAACGTACATGAGCTCCAACACACACACACACACACACACCACATTACCCTGCACCTCCTCTACCCCCTCCTCCACACACTCATTTCTAGTCTATGTATCACAGCTTCCACGGCACACACACACACACACACACAAACACGCACAGGCACACACACACAAACGCTTACTTGTACAAGCACACACACACACGCCCATATCTCTCTCCCACAACCCCACACACATATAAACAAAGATATATATATATAATATATACGTTCCAATATCCTGTTGCTCCCACAGTGTAGGCATGCATACACTCACATACCTCATCCTCTACCCCACCTCCTCCCTGCACCCCCACCTCCCCCTCACACACACACACACAACACACACACACACATTCACATGCACAGAACTCTCCTGACACTTGTGTACACTTACACTCTCACGCATGCACAAACGCACTCAAAAAACAAACAAACACAGACCCACACATACACACAAACACACACATACACACACACACAGAGGCAGCTACTGATTGGCTGCAAGAGGGATGGGAAAAGATCTCTGATGTCAAGACAGTGGCGTCTAGTGTGTTGCTCAGTCTATTGTACTTGGAAAAGCCCACAGAGACTCTGTTCCGTTTTGAAGAAATTTGCGCAATGTTGGTTTGGAAATGATGCCGATATTTGTTTGATTTGCAAAGCATCGTGCTCTACCTTTCATGTTAGACTTACGGCCACTCCCTCTCTGCTTTTATTTCTTTGAGGCGATCGATGGTGTGATGGCCTTGTACCTGTTCTTTTTGATATTCTTTGACCTTTCTGAGGATTTCCGATTTTCCTAGATGTAGGCTGCTCGTTGGTGTTGCATTACCTGCAAGTCTGTCAGCTCGCTCATTTCCCTTAACTCCTGCATGTCCCGGGCAGTATGACCATGTGAGTTTTTTAATCTGAAAGTTGCGCATTGCCTTATGCCACTCTGGGCTTCCCATTCCGTTTTCAATTTTCTGTATGAGGTTCATTGAGTCGGTTAGAATCATGGCATGTTGGTTTCCAGGCGTATGGATGGATGATAGCCACTGGAGGGCGTGTGTCACAGCTTCAACTTCCATCGTTAGGCTGGAGGTTGTAACTTTGTAGGTAGCATTCTCTTCCCTAACTGTTTTTCCATTTTGTTTCGCAGTGAATCCCCAACCGCATTGGTCTTTGGTGACTGAGCCATCTGTGTATATGATGATGTCCTCTTCTTTACTGTTTTCTTCTATGAGTAGCTTCACTTTCGCATCAGTTTTGCCCTCTGGCCATTCCCGACAATGTCTTCCTAGAGTGGGTGAAATGGCTGTGTTGAGGTTTTCGGGGTTTTTCTCCCATTCTTTTGTTTCTTTCAGGTCTTGTAGTCGGCATACTAGCTGGATTGTGTCTTCTGCTTGCCCCATCCATGATCTTCCTCGTCCTAGACGGCTGCCTTTTGGTTCTTTGACTGCGTCATGCAGTGGGTTTTGAGGGTTTTCTAATGCTTTGAAGTAGGTCTTGACCTGTTCTAACTTGTTTCTGGCCTGCACTGAAGGAAGGTCAAGTAGGTATCGCATGGTTTCTGTGGGCGTGTCTTTTGTTGCTCAAAGGATCAGCCTCATAGCTTCATTTTCAACTCTTTCTAACTTTAAGAGGTTGCTTTGAGACGGTGTTGTTAGCCCAAGTCCGTAGTCGATCACACCGAGGACGAGTGATTGGTATTGCAGGAAGAGGTGGCGTTGTTCAATACCTTTGGTTGCCATTGCCTTTAAGACTGAAAGGCCTTTTTTGCATTTGAGAACAGTATTTTCCGTATGTTTTCTGAAGGTCAGCATCCTGTCGAAGTGTATTCCTAGGTAGCGTAGGCATTCAGTTTTCTCGATCTGAATCCCATCGAATGACACAGAAGGTGATGATTTGCTTGCGGTTCTGTTGTTGAGGGTGCACAGCAACGTTTGGGCTTTCGCTGGATTGATGGAAGATCCTGTGTCTTTGCACCATTGAGCAATATTGTTTAGTTGTTTCTGGATGGCTTTGGTTCTTTCCTGAGCATCTTTCGAAGTTTTGAAGACCAGGCCATCATCCGCAAGAGTAAGCACCCGAGCTATTCCATTGTTGTTTAAGTCTGCAAGGCCCTTCGTGTAGACATTGTAGAGGACAGGAGAGAGCGGAGACCCTTGTGGCAGTCCCATGGATAGTTTAGAAGGTGCAGACATCCAATCTCCAAGGCGTAGGACAACGGTTCTTTCCTGAAGCGCTGCTGCTATCCATCTTGTCAGTGTCAATTTTACTCCATAACTTAGTAGCAGCTCCATGAGGTGTGCAAACTGGACTTTATTGTAGGCATCTTCAAGGTCGATTGCTACTGCTAGTGTTTCTTCTTTCCTTTGAAATCCTTCATACACCTCATATGCAAAAGCAGCTGCATTTTCCCATGTGGACTTGCCTGTTCTGTAACCACCTTGATTTGAAGGGAGAATGTGCCTGTGTTCAAGATATTGTAATCCTGAGTAGATGAGCGCTGACACACACTCTGAGCTGAATATCAGCTCTCTGTCTTATTTTTCTCTGTGTGTGTGCATGCCCTTATGCATGCACACACACACAAATGCACCCCCCCCCCCCACACACACACACACACACACTGGCTCTGTGGTCCAAGGCAGACCACAACATGTAACCGATGATGACTTGCATATTTTCAAGTTGTTCGTTTGCAATGTTTGTCTGCTTGACATCAATCTGAAAAGGAACACCAGTACACCAGTAATGAATTTATTTCATTTTTAGTTTGAAACTACAGTCAGGGATGCATGAAACTGAGAGACACCTACAAAAAGTCTTTTGGTCTGAGTGCCTGACTTGCTGAAAAATATTTAAAAAAATCAACTGACTGCCAGCCACTGGTATGCATCAATGACTGATGACCAACTTCAAATCTAAATCCTGCAGCATTTATATTTTGATCTTTGTAAAAGCAACTGATAAGATGACTGATAGTGGAGCAATGTCTAAAAAAATTATTTTTAGATTTCTCCAAACTAAGCAGTGGTCTCAAGAACCTGAGGCAAGGAAATTGGTTCATTCTTTGAACAAAATCCTACAACAAACAATAAAGCCACAAAAAGAAAGAAAAAAGACCCCCACATATATACACAAAGTTCCACATCCCCAATTACCCCAAACAGATGATAGCTCTGACCAGCCTGGAATATATCCATCAGGAAAGACTTGTATCCACACGTGTAGACACTGACACCTCATATAAAAGCATGTTAAAGTTAAGGTTAAAGGTCCCACAGCCTTTTACGGCAATCAGGCCAGTTAATCTCCCCCCCCCCTCCCCCACCCCATGCCCTTACCCAGCAGACTGGTGATGTTGATGATCCTGCCCTTGGACTTGCGGATGAGGGGCAGCACCGACTTGGTGACGTTGACAGCGCCAAACAGGTTCACCTCCATCACCCGCCGCAGGATCTTCTCTGAGGTCATCTCCAGCTCCGTGAAGTACCACACCCCAGCATTGTTCACCAACCCCCAGAGCCCTGCACCACCACCAGCACAACTTCAAAACATGCTTAAAGGTCCCATCATCTTTCATGGCCATAGGGGCAGTGAATTCATATATATCCATGTGTTGAGGGCGTATCATAGGAAGGCAAGGTCCAATCCTCTCCTTGCATCATTTTAAACTTCCCCAACCGAAATCAGGTACCCATTCACACGTGGGTGGAGTGAGGAAAATCGGTGTAAAGTGCCTTTCCCAACAAACGTTGAAAGATGGCCTCGAACCCTGATGACTGGTTTATACTGGATCAAGTTCAAACCTTGATTCTGCCACAGTGCTTCTTGAAGCACAGGAGGAAAGGTCAACATAGACTTCTGCTTCTTGCTCATGGGCCACAATTCACATATTTCCTTGTACAGATTCTACAGATAGGATTTTATGTGTACAACTGCTGTCCCTCCACTACTTAGGTAGATAAACTGTTTTTTGGAGGTGTGCATGCTGGGTACGTTCCTATTTCCATAATCCACCAAATCCCGACATGTATTATGGGATCTTCATGTGTTTTTGAAGTCCTGCTAGTGAATATGCACAAAGGGTGTTTAGGCACTACCAGGTCTGCACATATGTTGATCTGAGAGATCAGAAAAATCCCCCACCTTCACCCACCAGACACAGGACTGAAACCCAGGAGCCTAGGATTAGAAATCCAGTGCTCTAACCACACTGCCATCTTGCCTGTCAACACAGGATGATACATGGGGCTGATGTCTCTACCATCATTACCTATGTCTATTGTGTGAAACAGGGCAGAGCCAGGGGAGGGGAGGATCAGACAAAAGGAGAAAACACATTTTAGCATTCTGTTCTTACTGAAGACCTTTTAAATGGAAAAGTAAAGGGTATGTTTTGAGCTTGTAAGGGCATGTGAATGAGATATGAGTGATTGCACATTTGAGTGTGTGCATGAAAGTGTGTGTGCATTACATTAGAGAAAGAGTGAGACAGAGACAAAGAGAGTGATTAAATGTGCATGTATGAGTGTATGCATTATCATACATATGTATGTGTGTGCACAGGTGCATGTGTGTCCAAGAGTATGCGGACAACTGAAAAAACAAACAAACAAAGAAACAAGCCCCAGTTTTCATCTCACTTAGGCCAATGAATAAATTATCGAAAGTAGACTCTGACCTTATGCAAGGTCAGGAAACAGAACAAAGCAAAACAGCAAGTCTATCATTTTGATCCTCTTCCACAGAAAGCACTGACACACTGACACAGACGGTGAGCTATACTGTCTGCACTCTGAAAAAACTCTTGCCTTGACTGGAGGTCAGGGCCACAGGAGAAATGAGATTATCAAACAGTCACCTTAATGCATGCTATGTGACAAATTGGGTCATTGAGGCTGACTACAGGCTACAGGTTGCTCTATCTTATGTTGCTCATGGCCCAGCTGACCACTCAGAGCCTATCAGGGCTTAAAAACTAAAAATCCACACCCTTGAACCTGATAAAACCAGCAAACAAAACAAAAACAAAAAACCCTGGGAAAGAAAATCAGGCAAAAGTTCAGTTACATTCATGCACACAAACCTAGGACAAGCCTCTGACACTGATCATTTAATTTTTCATCAGTGGATTAAAAAAACAAACAACTAATCTGAACACAAATACAATCATATGTAACAAACAAATTAAATAAAATGTAATAGCAGTCATACATAAACTGAAAATTACCACTGGGCATCTCACACATCCAGGGTGTGCAACACACACACATACAAAGGGGCATAGAAAGAGTTCGCAATTTTCAAATCTAGAAAAAGACCAAAAAATATGTAAGGCTCTCTGGAAAAAAATATTGGTGAATAGATAATATGAAAGGAAGAGACGACAGAAAGAAAAGGGAAAACCCAGACACAAAGAGAGTGATAGAGAAAGAGGAAATATCTTGCTCAGATATCCTCAAGGTGGCGATACTGTATTTATAATACTAAGAAAAAGCCATAGGTATCCACACAGGGGGGTCAAAAGACTTACCTTTGACAGCAATTCATAAACAGTATTGGATCCTTTGGTTTTTTAACCCCTAGGCTGCCTAAATGATGAGATAACTCGTCATGGAAAGCATGTATGCTTCGCTGCCACAATGATGAGATAACTCGTCATCGAAATATTCTGACTTTTCCCTGCATTTGCATTCAGTTCGTTGACAAAAATGCTGGTAGCTTTAGCTGGGGGAATCTTTCTAGATTCTATTCATAGCTAGAAACACCATCTACGTCATAAGGCAGTCCTTTATTTGAACGTTTTGGTTGGGTTACTGGCCGCAGTTTTTGCCTGGCTCCTCTCCTTGCTCGCTCAACAAAATGTCGGACTGATGCCGTGCTCAAGACATGCGATTGTGGCGAGCTAAATCAACCAAGATTGCTTTCTTTAGCTGATGCTCAGAAAGAATCGAAGCGTAAATTCGAAGAAGGCAGTGGTGAACATTTATAGGACGATCTGATAGAAAAAAAGGGAGCAATCAAGAGAGTGGACAAGATACGACTAACAGTGAGTGATGCCAGCTGTTCAGCTCTACCAGACAACAGAAGTCACCGAATTTTTAGCAGGACACAGTGTGAGTGATTTTCTTGGCACTCAGCCAATGTGGTCTGATGAGAACTGGATAAAGTGACTGTGTGAGAAGGGTGAAGAGGAGGGGGGTGGAGACTGAGGGGGCGTGGCCTCACATCCATATTATCACTTGCAGAAGTCACAATGCATTGTGTATCTATTTCTTTTTCATTTTTTTAATATTGTGGTTGTTCTAGTATGATTTTGTGTGTGCAGATATCCATTTGTCCAGAAAATATGACATTTTAGTGCAAATTACCTGACTAATGTTTGTAATGAACAAGTTGAAAATGTGATAAAAAAAACAAAACACTGATTTCAAAACAACAGCATGTTACTAAAAATATTAAAAAAAATTAAAATGGGAAAACATCATGTGTTTTGTATTCTTTATTCATTTACCTTTCAGAAAATATATACTTTTATTGGTCTTTCTCTGATAACAAAGAGCACAGATTTTTTTGAAAATTTATACCCGTTTTTTTGTGAAAAAACCCTGGCAAATAGATTTTACTTAAATCTTATTTTCCTGGCAGTGAAAGGGTTAATTGTTTGACTGGCACTGATGGGATGAGATGGTGCATGGACTATGGCATCTTAGTGCTGCACCAAGCATTAAGACTGGCCAGACAGAAATACTACCTGGCAAAAGCTTAATCAAAGAGTTTTCGCACCAGTCATTCACGCACATGCATAACTCTAAAACTGGAGAAACTGAAGACAAGGAAGAGGCAGGGAAGGGAGGCTATTTTGGGAAGAGGTGGGTTTTAAGGCCAGACTTGAAAGAGCTGAGTGTGGAGACTTGACGAAGCGAAAGAGGAAGTTCATTCCAATTGCAAAGCAGAGAAAGAACGGCGACCAACAGTCAAGTGTTTGAATCTGGGTATGCGTAAACAGAATGGATCCGAGGCCAACTGTAGTGAGCGAGATGGAGTGAAGAGGTGAAGGCAGCCACACAGATAGGAAGGGGCAGATTTGTGAATAAATTTATAACATAGAGTGTTGATCTTGTACTTTATTCTGTGTGAAACAGGGAGCCAGTGGAGATGTTGCAAAAGAGGAGTGATGTGCTCAGATTTTTTCATGAAATACTCATGAAATGTTAAAGTAAAAAAAAAGAGTAAAACATGTATTCCATCCTGTGATAACTATAATTATCACTGTTCTGATGGAAGAATATTGGAAACAAATGAAAATATAAGCATGACTGATTTTAGCAAGCACACACACACACACAGACACACACACTGATTTTAATAAACATACAGAGTTACACACACACATACACAAGTAGCACATCAAGATGCACACTGACTGATGACACTAATGACCGGCAGATAACAAGGACAGGTGTTAACTCACTCCATGCCAAGAGTTTTTGCCCTTGCGAATCCCTGAAAACCCAGGGTTTGTATAGGATGGGAAAAAAATTCTCAAAAAAAACAAATAAACACCCAGAGAATTAAAATTTAGTATGTGTATTCAGTGAATGTTGTTCCATATTTGTGCAAAAAAAAAAATTATTTACTCACCATCTTGTTGTTGATCACGGTATTCATATTTTGAGTATTTTGTAGCATTTTTGCACCCATCGGAAAGGTATACCAAGTGTCCTTGAACAGCTTACAAATGTTCCACGTCACATCCTAACACTATTTGAGGAACTGAAGACCTAGTACATGTAATGAAGTATGAACAGATGGTGGAGAAAGTTGAAAATCACGCACACTAAAGAAAATATTGTCTCTACATAAAAAAGGGAGTTCACTGCACACAAAAACCTGATGTATTATCACTGACAATAGTCTTGTCTGGAGTGAAAAAGCTCATGACAGGTGATGTTGAGTCCTGGGCACAGCTTCACACACAGTGGAACTCCACATTTTGGACACCAGTTGGCAGTTTGGTGTTTTGGTGTGTTGTGGTGCTTGAACAGGTCTTCACAGACCTTGCACTTGCAGTAACTGGTCACTCATATCCACTCCAGCCATGTTGGTGATGTAGTCTTGTACTGCAGCTGGCTTCTGTCTTCCAGGACGGTGTCGTGTTGTCACACTGACCATGGTAGTTGGCAGCATGACTGTTGTCAGCACATGAACTGGTGTTTTGTCCTGCCACTTCAGCACAGCAACATGCCCTGCAACCATACACACACACAAATGATCATGCAGGTCCGACTCTTTCTTCTTATTGTTGTTTAAATTATTTGTTTGCTTATTCCCTTGTTTATTCTAAATATTTATGTGAATGGAAGCATAATGTGGTAAGTTTTTTTTACATGTAGTCAAAGAAAACCACTTTAGATTCTTTAAAAAATTTTTTAACAATATTACAAACAATAATGACAGTATCATCAGTATTAGTACTATTACTGTCATTTCTACAGCACCTTGTTCTACAAATGAACAAGTAAAACAGAAAATAAGTAAACATATGCATGCAATCACACACACACAAACACACAGTTGTACACCTGAGCATGTGACATTGTTTTCTTTCACACACACACACACACACACATATATATATATATATATATAATACATACACACTCACCATTTTCAGTCCAATCACTGGTAAAAACACCAGCAAAGTCATCCGTTTCCTCAGTGATTTCGTTGTCATTGTCGGTCAGCTGGCACATGGTCAGGACTCGCTTTCCTCTCCACTGTAAACACCCTCTTCAGCGGCCGAATCTATTTCTAGTTCATCGGGATATGGTTCAAAATCACTGTCCGACGAACCAACATTATCTCCTTCAACATCGGAGCCTTCAGTTTGGATCATTTCCAAAGTAGCTTCAACGCTGTGTTGCGTTTGACCTCTCCTACCATGTCGAACACTTCGACGTGACGCCATCTTGTCAAACAACTTGCAGAGCTGACCGAGGGTATGCTTCGTTGTCGTCTGCTAACAAACATGTCACTGCACACACAGTGTGTGTGAATGAAAAGTTGGCCAGAGATAACTTAAGAATCAGTTCTGCTTTTGAGTTTCGTATCCAACACGTCACCCCAACAGCACGACTTTTTAAAATCCAAATCCGCATATGCGGACATTGGCATCGAACGCTTTTTCCGACGACATCCGCATATGCGGACAATGGCAGCAAGCGAGTTAATCACACACAATCACTGACAGATAGGTAATAGGAACAGGTGTTAAGGTCACACTGTGACTGACAGATCGGTAACAGTGACAAGTGTTGAGGACACACAGTGACTGACAGGCAGGTAACAGGGACAGGTGTGGAGGACACACAGTGACTGACAGACAGGTAACAGGGACAGGTGTGGAGGAAACACAGTGACTGACAGACAGGTAATAGGGACATATGTGAAAGTCACACAGTGACTGACAGACAGGTAACAGGGACATGTGTGAAGGACACACAGTGACTGACAGGTAGGTAACAGGGACAGGTGTGGAAGACACACAGTGACTGACAGACAGGTAACAGGGACAGGTGTGGAGGACACACAGTGACTAACAGGCAGGTAACAGGGACAGGTGTGGAGGACACACAGTGACTGACAGACAGGTAACAGGGACAGGTGTGGAGGACACACAGTGACTGACAGGCAGGTAACAGGTACAGGTGTGGAGGACACACAGTGACTGAGAGACAGGTAACAGGGACAGGTGTTGAGGACATACAGTGACTGACAGACAGGTAACAGGGACAGGTGTGGAGGACACACAGTGACTGACAGGCAGGTAACAGGTACAGGTGTGGAGGACACACAGTGACTGAGAGACAGGTAACAGGGACAGGTGTTGAGGACATACAGTGACTGACAGACAGGTAACAGGGACAGGTGTGGAGGACACACAGTGACTGACAGACAGGTAACAGGGACAGGTGTTGAGGACACACAGTGACTAACAGACAGGTAACAGGGACAGGTTTGGAGGACACAGCAACTGACAGGCAGGTAACAGGGACAGGTTTGGAGGACACACAGTGACTGACACAGGAAACAGGGACAGGTAAGACACACAGTGACTGACACAGGTAACGGGGACAGGTGTTGAGGACACACAGTGACTGACAGACAGGTAACAGGTATGGAGGACACACAGTGACTGACAGACAGGTAACAGGTATGGAGGACACACAGTGACTGACAGACAGGTAACAGAGACAGGTGTGGAGGACACACAGTGACTGACAGACAGGTAACAGGTATGGAGGACACACAGTGACTGACAGACAGGTAACAGAGACAGGTGTGGAGGACACACAGTGACTGACAGACAGGTAACAGGTATGGAGGACACACAGTGACTGACAGACAGGTAACAGAGACAGGTGTGGAGGACACACAGTGACTGACAGACAGGTAACAGGTATGGAGGACACACAGTGACTGACAGACAGGTAACAGGTATGGAGGACACACAGTGACTGACAGACAGGTAACAGGTATGGAGGACACACAGTGACTGACAGACAGGTAACAGAGACAGGTGTGGAGGACACACAGTGACTGACAGACAGGTAACAGGGACATGTGTGGAAGACATACAGCGACTGACAGGCAGGTAACAGGGACAGGTGTTAATTACACACAGACTACCAGACAGGTAATAGGGACAGGTGTGGAAGACACACAATGAGTGTCACTGACCCTCTTCGCCAACAGCCTGCTGGATGAGAACGGCCGCTGCCTCAATGTCTCTGCTGTTGGTCACGTCCAGCTGCAGACACGTCAACCTGGCAACAACAACACCCATTATCTCCTACACACTGACAACCACACCACCCATTATCTCCCACACATTGACAACCACACCACCCTTTATCTCTCACTCATTATCTCCCACACACTGACACAGTGACAACACACCACCCATTATCTCCAACACATTGACAATACACCACCCATTATCTCCCACACACTTTACAACCACACCACTCTTTATCTCCCACACATCGACAACACACCACCCTTTATCTCCCACACACTGACAACACACCACCCTTTATATTCCACACATTAACACCACACCACGCTTTATATTCCACACATTGACAACACACCACCCTTTATCTCCCACACACTGACAACACACCACCCTTTATCTCCCACACACTGACAACACACCACCCTTTATCTCCCACACACTGACAACACACCACCCTTTATATTCCACACACTTTACAACCACACTACCGTTCATCTTCCACACATTAACAACACACCACCCTTTATCTCCTACACACTGACAACACACCACCCATTATCTCCAACATACTTTACAACACCACCACACATTATCTCCAACACATTGACAACACACCAGCATTTATCTCCCACACACTGACAACACACCACCCTTTATCTCCCACACATTGATAACATAACACCCATTATCTCCAACACAGTTTACAACACCACTACCCATGATTTCCAACACACTGACAACACACCACCCTTTATCTTCCACACACTGACAACCACAGCACCCATTATCCCCAATGCACTTTACAACCACACCAACCATTATCTCTGACACACTTTACAACCACACCACCCATTATCACCAACACATCGACAACACACCACCCTTTATTTCCCATACACTGACAACCACACCACCATATATCTCCCACACACAAACAACCACACCACCATGTATCTCCCACACACTGACAACCACACCACCATGTATCTCCCACACACTGACAACCACACCACCATATATCCCCCACACACTGACAACCACACCACCATTTTTCTCCCACACACTGACGACCACACCACCATATATCTTCCACACATTGACAACCACACCACCATATATCTCCCACACACTGACAACCACACCACCATATATCTCCCACACACTGACAACCACACCACCATATATCTCCCACACACTGACAACCACACCACCATATATCCCACACACACATTGACAACCACACCACCATATATCTCCCACACACTGACAACCACACCACCATGTATATCCCACACACGGACAACCACACCACCATGTATCTCCCACACACTGACAACCACACCACCATATATCTCCCACACACTGACAACCACACCACTATGTATCTCCCACACACTGACAACCACACCACCATATATCTCCCACACACTGACAACCACACCACCATATATCTTCCACACAGACAACCACACCACCATATATCTCCCAGACACTAACAACCACACCACCCTTCATCTCCCACACACTGACAACCACACCACCCATTATCTCCAACACAATGACAACCACACCACCCATTATCTCCAACACATTGACAACCACACCACCCATTATCTTTAACACATTGACAACCACACAACCATATATCTCCCAGACACTAACAACCACACCACCCTTTATCTCCCACACACTGACAACCACACCACCCATTATCTCCAACACAATGACAACCACACCACCCATTATCTCCAACACAATGACAACCACACCACCCATTATCTTTAACACATTGACAACCACACCACTCTATCTCCCAGACACTGACAACCACACCACTCTTTTTCTCTCACACATTCACTACACACAACCCATTACCTCCCACACATCGACAACACACCACACTTTATCTCCCACATACTGACACAGTTTCAACCACATCAACCATTATCTCCCACACACTGACAACCACACCACCGTTTATCTCCCACACACTGATAACACACCACCCTTTATCTCCCACACACTGACAACCACACCACTGTTTATCTCCCACACATGGATAACACACCACCCATTATCTCCCACACACTGACAACCACACCACCCATCATCTCCCACACACTGTCAACCACACCACCCATTATCTCCCACACACTGTCAACCACACCACCATTATCTCCAACATATTGCGACATACCACCATTATCTCCCACAAACAGACAACCACACCACCCATTACCTCCCACAGACTGTCAACCACACTACTCATTATCTGTGACACACTGTCAACCACACAACCCATTATCTCCTACACACTGTCAACCACACCACCTATTATCTCCCACAGACTGACAACCACACCACCCATTATCTCCCACACACTGTCAACCACACAACCCATTATCTCCAACACACTGTCAACAACACAACCTATTATCTCCCACACACTCACAACCACACCACCCATTATCTCCCACACACTGTCAACCACACCACCCATTATCTCCCACACACTGTCAACCACACCACCCATTATCTCCCACAGACTGACAACCACACCACCCATTATCTCCAACACAATGACAACCACACCACCCATTATCTCCAACACATTGACAACCACACCACCCATTATCTCCAACACATTGACAACCACACCACCCATTATCTTTAACACATTGACAACCACACAACCATATATCTCCCAGACACTAACAACCACACCACCCTTTATCTCCCACACACTGACAACCACACCACCCATTATCTCCAACACAATGACAACCACACCACCCATTATCTCCAACACAATGACAACCACACCACCCATTATCTTTAACACATTGACAACCACACCACTCTATCTCCCAGACACTGACAACCACACCACTCTTTTTCTCTCACACATTCACTACACACAACCCATTACCTCCCACACATCGACAACACACCACACTTTATCTCCCACATACTGACACAGTTTCAACCACATCAACCATTATCTCCCACACACTGACAACCACACCACCGTTTATCTTCCACACACTGATAACACACCACCCTTTATCTCCCACACACTGACAACCACACCACTGTTTATCTCCCACACATGGATAACACACCACCCATTATCTCCCACACACTGACAACCACACCACCCATCATCTCCCACACACTGTCAACCACACCACCCATTATCTCCCACACACTGTCAACCACACCACCATTATCTCCAACATATTGCGACATACCACCATTATCTCCCACAAACAGACAACCACACCACCCATTACCTCCCACAGACTGTCAACCACACTACTCATTATCTGTGACACACTGTCAACCACACAACCCATTATCTCCTACACACTGTCAACCACACCACCTATTATCTCCCACAGACTGACAACCACACCACCCATTATCTCCCACACACTGTCAACCACACAACCCATTATCTCCAACACACTGTCAACAACACAACCTATTATCTCCCACACACTCACAACCACACCACCCATTATCTCCCACACACTGTCAACCACACCACCCATTATCTCCCACACACTGTCAACCACACCACCCATTATCTCCCACAGACTGACAACCACACCACCCAGTACCTCCCACACACTGACAACTATACCATCCATTACGTCCCACAAACTTCATTTGCAGTAAAAACGTATTGCTTCAAATGCTAGCCAAAGTCATGCAGTCCAAGTGTTTGTGTGTGACTGTGAGTGGCACTGTGAACATGCAAACTGACTGTGGAAATGTTTATGCGTCCTATCAAGTGTTTTTTTTTCTTTATTCACTCATGATTAATTAAGCTTTTGCATGATTTTTTGTAGGCTTTCTCTCACTCACTCTCTCTCAATCTGTCTACCTGTTTGTCTGTCTATGCATGAATGTGTTTGTGTGGCAGGGATGGATGGGGCACGACTGCATAATTCTCATGCAAAGGGAAGACTTTTTGTTCAGGCTGAGGTTTTTGCATGTTTTTCTTTTTGTTTGCTTTTGTGTGTCATCTTTTCTTGTGGGCAGGATGACACTGGAGAGTGGAATGAATGAGTTTGATAGCAGCGATACAAGTGTTTTCACTGTGTCTTGATCTTTTTTTTTCCCCTTTTGTTTACAATTTGCTTCCTTTGTTTTAGTCCCTGTTTAGGGTGAGGGCTGCATGTAAAAAAGCGTAAGCTTTGCTTGTTATTATCAATATTATACTAATAAAGAATCTGTTTTGTCTTGTCTCATAACACTCTATCAACATATAAACCTTCATGGTTTTTTTTTTAATACCCTGGTGCATCTTTATCACAGCTCCAAATTGTATGAATGATACTGTATAACTTTTGGTCACATTTCTCAGCATCATTCAGGCTGCTCTCCATGGGAAGAGCGCATCACCAGCATGCAGCAACATCCTTTCTTTCTCTTTCTGTCTGTCTGCAAGTGTATTAACTTTGTTCAACAATCAAAAGGGATTTTTTCCACATATATTTGCAATGGACAACTGTTTAGATGCTGTCAGCTCATTTACATGTGCCAAGTGCAAGCTGCATGCAGCACCTTGGTTGACCATCTCATCTGAAGACTACCACCACTCAAGGTCTAGGAGATTCCATTTCCAGTCTGTAAATGGGACTTGAATCTGTGGGCATCAGTGCATTGCCACTAGGCCATGCTCTCACAAAATAATTGATGTATAACTTCTGACAGTGTGTGCCTCCAGTTTTCTACGGTCCCACCAGGTGTTAGAAGAGACCTGTCTCTCACCACCTGCACTTTGACTGGCCAGTGACCTTCACTTTTTGGCCTTTGCTTTTTCAAGATTGCCAGCTATCATGAGGACCCTGATTTCCCCCACCAACCTGAACTTGGCTGAAGCTATGTCTACACGGTATATTAAGGTTAAAGGTCCCATGGCCTTTCATGGCCATCAGAGCAGTGAGTTCATGAACCACTGTGTCTAGCCCAAACCTCTCCTTCCATCATTTTAACCATCCCAAACCAGAGTCAGGTTACCCATTCACCTCTGGATGGAGTGAGGAAAACTGGTGTAAGGTGTCTCCCAAAGACCTAAAACCATACCCTAACAGGGCCTTGAACCCTGATCATTAATGAACACTGGATCAGAAGTCCAACACCTAACTGACTCTGCCATGGTACCACCTCCTACACCATGGATATAAAAAAGAATACTAACAACTAATAATATGATCTCTAATCATGCAAAGCAAAGAAACAAAAAAGAAAACAATTTTTTACTCACTTGTGTAAACAAAGTGAGTCTATGTTTTAACCTGGTGTTCGGTTGTCTGTGTGTGTGTGTGTGTGTGTGTGTGTGTGTGTTTGTGTGTCCGTGGTCAACTTTAACATTGACATTTTCTCTGCAAATACTTTGTCAGTTGACACCAAATTAGGCAGAAAAATAGGACAAATTCAGTTCTTTCCAGTCATCTTGTTAAAACAATATTGCACCTCTGGGATGGGCACAAAAAATAATAAATGAAGCCTAATTATATGCAAACAGCATTTACTGTTATATTTATATTTTTTGTATTCTCTAAACTTGGCACTTTGATCTGATATTCTGACACAACAACAAGAGCAGTCATTTTTATCATTTTTTGTTCAAACAGGAACTTCTTTTGCAAAGCATGGAAGTTTTATTTATTTTGCAAACATTTTGGTGCAGATAGTAAAAAAGGGAAATTAATCTGTAATTAATACTAGGGGACTTAATTTGCTTTAAACTGATCTTTCTCATCTTAAACATTACATTTTGAAATTATACTCAATACATAAAAAGCTTGTGTGTTTTACTCTCAGTGTACAGGGCTTTCACTATGTTCATTCACCCAAGTGGTCTTTTTCGGAAAATACTAAAATCAATACGACGAGTGGACTTTACAGATCTGTTGGCTGAACCCTGAAGGTCATGGGCAAAAAGGAAATTTTCTATCTAAAATTACGTTTAAATAACATACTTACCGTGACCCAACTAGTGCAGACTCCGGCAGGGGTCTGACATTCCTGTCCTGTGCAAACTAATATCCGCCTATGCGGAGAAAAAGAGAGCAACTACGGCCGATAACCTCCCGGAAGTAGGTAACCTCCCCTTTGTCCCACTAGCTAGCGCCCTCTTTTGACGGCAATATGCCATCTCGACACCCGTTTGCGTACACCTATTTATACACATTCAAAGTGCATGCTCATATTCTTTGCGAACGCGAACAACGCCATTTTGTTTCAAGTTGTTGACCTGCC
Organism: Babylonia areolata; assembly: GCF_041734735.1. Classification (NCBI taxonomy): domain Eukaryota; kingdom Metazoa; phylum Mollusca; class Gastropoda; order Neogastropoda; family Buccinidae; genus Babylonia; species Babylonia areolata. Next base: position 18,590,397 of record NC_134885.1, read on the forward strand.
TGTTCAATCCTATATTCAATGGACAATACACGATAACATGTGATGGAAAGTTGGAGAAGGAGACCGTTAAATATTTATTCAGAGAAAGATTTGTGAACGCCTCATCACTTACTGGATTATGCCCCAAACTGCCATAAAAATATCCACAGAATCAGTCGGAATTCACAGTTAAAAATTGTAAACCATGCGAGTTAATACCTTGAACTGATCACGATGAAATGAAAAAATTTCCAGTCTTGACTTTTCTCAAAATGAAGTCCTTTTCACTTCTTACGACGTTTAGAAGTACTTGTACTTGGCTCTACATGTTATTAGTTTAACAAAATACTAAATTTTCATATCAACTTTAAAACTATAAAACTAGAATGAACATAAAAGAAAAATTGAATCGACCGTGTTGTACTACATTCCCGGCGGGTGTAACTAAACTTGTACATCTATCTAGATCTAGTGAAAACGGCTAAATGTTGCAGTGTGATTGCGGTGATAGCCATTAAAAAGAATTTTTTTTTTTTTACTGCCCTTAAAGATTTTTTGAATGCCCAAGATACACCAGAATAATATGATTTAAACAGCGTTCTCACTGCGAATACCGCAATTGATTTATTGCCCTTTAAAAAAGTATGTTCAAATGTTAAATTTTAGAAGGTCAATTAAGGAGCCATGATAGTGTAATGGATAAGGCAGTTTCTTCTCACCCGAACACGCGGAGTTCAAATCTGGTTTGGACTTCTTTTTTTCTTTCTTTTTTCTTTTTTCTTTTTTTTTTAACGCAAAGCTTTACATTAACAAATACAGAACACATTTGAACGATTGGATTTTTTTTTTTTTTTAAGTGTATCACAAGTGAGTCTTGAAGGCCTTGCCTCTCTTGTTTTTATATCAAACAAAATCCAGGCCAGTGTGTTATCATGTTACAGTTATATATATACACATTTCACTATCTGCATAAATTTTCAGTAATAATCTCTCAGACAAGCATAGTATCATTATGATGATCCAATGATTTTCACCACTATCTCTCTGGGCAGTGAATGATTGTGCTGTGACGCAATGATATTCTTTCACACTTGGTCTGATCAGTGTGTCATTGGAGTGTTTAAAGAACAATAAAATGTGTCACGCAACAAATCGTGTCACTCTTTTGTCTCCCTCACCTGGCAGGACTGAAAGATATTCAATGAATTCTGCTTATCATGAACATTAAGGATTTTACAAGACATGAGGTGCACACATAGAATATTTACAACAAAGTGTGTTAAATTCAAAGTAATTATACTGTGATGTTGACAGTGAACTGATTCATATATATATTTCTAAAAATTTATACATATTCAAATATTGTAAGCATAGAGTAATATGCAAAGTTCTCACCAGAGTGAGAGAGACAGACAGAGAGTGAGGGGGTGTGGGGGTGAGAAAAAAAGAGGGGGTCGGGGGGGAGAAAGAGATAAAAACAAAACCAAAAGAAACAAAATAAAATATCTAGACAGGGTAATGATGTAACTGTAAGCATAATCATAACTGAATCATACTTTTTTCTGCCCTGCCCTTGGATAAACAAAAAGGAAAATAATAGTAATGCTTTAGAATAATATAAAAGAACAGATATATGGGAGAAAGAAAGACAGAGAGAGAGACATGCAGACAGAAAAGGGAAGAACAAGAGACAGACAGTAAAAACAAAAGAACAAAACAAAGAAATATCAGGATTGTTACCGATCTGAACACTTGTTTCTCAGTTCCACAGCACCAATGCCATCCTTTTCCAAGAAACCAGCAAACACCCTCATGCCAATGCTGTCCAGCTTCTGCACCAGGGCATGGCCAAACCCACTGTCACATCCTGCCACACAAAGTAAACCTGCTGAAAACATTCATAAAGTAATAGAAATCATGCCCTATTGAAAATAAAGTAATTGACAGAAGCATTTGTGAATTACTTAAAACTGTAAAATTTACTTGTCCCCACCCCCACCCCATCCCCTCTCCATACATACAGTATACAAGCAAGCACGTGTGCATGCACACACGAACACACTTGCAGCAAACATTTACAATTAAGAAATAACAGCATTTGAAATTCTAAAACTGTAAAATGAAGGTGTTTTTTGTTCACCACATGATGTACATTATTTGGGCTATGTAACAAGATCCAATGGCCTTCCTTAAACAATCCTTGATGACCAGCATAGGAAAAATTCTACTCATCGTAAAAAACTTGTTCTTTTGTCCTTTTCTTTTTAAGGGGAGCAGGAGGTGGGGGTGGTTGTTCCTGGGAGAAATAAACAAAGAAGATATAATGATATTGTATAATTTTGTTCCCTGTCTGTAGGCAAGTATTTGTTTATGCACTTGCTGTGCATGTAAACTTGAACGGAGCACATGAAGCGCAACTATAGATACATAATACTATATACAAACCAAAAACACATGAAAACATATATAAAGTGAGATACAAACAGTGTACACATATTTGTTTATTTCTGTGCATGCTTAATTCATTACACAAGTGCACAAGTAAACAAGTAGTGAGTACACACATTTTATGCGTACACACAATATATAATGGGTTTTTTTATGACCCATAGTCATAGTCATACTGCAAGATTTTACACTGATATCAAAATTGTAAACTGGTCAGCTGGTGATTTATAAGCCAAAGATAACTTAGTAACTGCTGCTCTCCACCAAAGAGGTTTAGTATTAGTACAATAGATCTACTTTCAAAACATTTTATGCATATACTCAATATATAATGGGTTTTTTATGACTCATAATCATACTGCAAGATTTTACATGAATATCAAAATTGTAAACCAGTCAGATGGTGATTTATAAGTCACAACTTAGTAACTGCTGCTCTCCACCAAAGAGGTTTAGTATTAATTAGTACAATAGATCTACTTTCAAAACACCACAACATACATACACACACATATACACTGTACACAAAAGTGACAATCAGTGAATCACAGAGTCTGATGTGGATGTTCTTGAAAGAAATCACTTGAAAGGAAATTAAGTCTTAATTACTTGTTTTAGTTTATTACACATTGTTCTGAAATGAACAGATGAGATTAAAAAAAAAGACAGATAATTTCATACTTCAATATTTGTGATTAAAACAAGCACGCAATGCATAAAAAAAAGTGTGCACCTGGAAATATCACTTTGATCTCAGTTTTTGTCAATAGGCTGAAAAGCGATAAACTGTTAATTTATAAAGATTACCAAAATGAATTACAATGTAAACAGTGAATAAACATTAAGCAATGAGACCAATGAAAAGTTACATAAATGACTATTATCAGTAAGTCTGCTATATATCATTATATGCATTTCAACAGCATCAATAGATAATCTAATTCAGTTACTTACAAGTAATTTATTTGAAATGAGAACTTTCTGGTCATTTATGATACATGCATGGAAGTGCATTAATGCCTCTGCACACACACACACGTGTGTGTGTGTGTGTGTGTTCCTACTATAGGCTCTCAAGGCAGGCCTGGTTGGGTTTATCACTTTAACTTAAGCACTGGTTACACACATGCCCATTAAAAAATAACAAAAACAAACACAAAAAAGGCATGTGGTGTAGCATTTTATATGAATCAGTCTGCAAGCTTTGATACATTCTTGAAACTCAGTGTGTGTGTGTGTGTGTGTGTGTGTGTGTGTGTGTTGTGTGTGTGTGACTGAGTGAGTGCATGCACTTAACTGTGCATGTATATTTTTCAGGTAAATATAATTTTGTATTGAGCATATACACATTTCTGCATAAGAACCATATGAGTCAGTATGAACAATACGTACTCGGTGGTTCCTGCGAACAAGTTTCTTGCAAAAGATTCAAGCTACTAAAAGTAAAACTAAAACAATGAGGACAAAACATTGGCCAAACAGAGTTCTGAGGTACCTGTAATAAAAACAGTTTTATTGTCAGCAGGCAAATGACTTGCTGGGAGTATGCTGTAAACAAACAAGCAACCAACTGCAAAAACAACCAAGCCACCAGGCCCTTTGATAAAGAACTGGCATAGTGGTTCTCCCAAAAACAAGACGACCAGACTCAAAAACGAGCGAAAACCAAATCGGAATTCGTTCGTGAAAAACTTCGACAAAACGGCCATTCCAAATACGACTGTCACAGTGGAATATAAAACTGAATAAAACACAATGTCATCTTTTTCAATGTCCTCGGAAACTTCGATTTCCATGGCAGTGATTTATAGGTGTGGTGTTCCGAACTGGCAAAATTGATGCTGTTCTTTCACAGCAGTCGCACAAAAACGCGCAGTCGCTGCGACGATTTTTCTGATAGGCTGGATTTCCTTCTCAGCTTGAAACGTCGTTGCCGGATGGCTCGCCTTTTCAAGGCCGATAACATCCGCTTACAGTGACATCGAACATGGCTGCGCCCATCGAATCCATGGCAGGCAAGATCTTAGCCGGAATATTCTTCATTCTCATAGCGGGAGTTCACGTAAGTCGTTAGTAATCTGGTCTGCTAATCTGGGGGCAGGTGCAGATGAGAAGCATGACGGCTTGTTTTCTAGTATTTAGTATTGGGACAGAAGTACATGTGCTAACTGCCAATGTTTTCGTGCTGTCAGCTCCCCCTCCCTCGCCCCCCCCCCCCCCCACTCCCCCTGCTTCCAACTCTAGAGCTGTCTGCCTGACTCTCTGCCCGTTGGTGTGCGTGAGTGCGTTTACGAGCGTTCGTAGATGTGTGTGTGTGTGTGTGTGTGTGATTGCGTTTATGAGCGTTCGTAGGTGCATGTGTGTATATGACTCTGTGTGTGTGTGTGTGTGTTTCTCTCTCCCTGTGTGTGTGTGTGTGTGTGTGTGTGTTCTTGTTGATAGGAAGTCATCTTCAAATGTTGTTGAAATTCTGCGCTGGTGGTAGCAGATGGTTAGTCGGGTGAAAATAAAAGTGTTTGTGCGCCCCATATATCAAACTAAGCATATCTTTTAGTTTTAATCATTTTGATTATATTGATGATTCCAGACTGGGCTTCTAGGTATCTATACTCCAGTAGTGGACTAGGACTGACAAGAACCATGCATTTTGATGGAGGCACACTTGTACTGGATTGTTGGTGGCTCTTTTTGGTGGCAGCAGGTTGGGGTCTGCTGGAGTTCATCATCAGGAGCCCATTGTGGAATTTTACATGCAGCGGTCAGGCAGAGTTCTGTGTGCCAGGTCTGCAGTAAGAGCCAACTGAGCATGCTCAACAGATCATCAGATCTTGTGGTCTTAGGGTATTCCTGGGCTACTCATCTCACAGCACATTCAGGCTTCTGAAAATGCATGAATATAGAAAAAATGCACAGCATGTTCACCATCTTTGAGACACTCAAAATTTTTTTAACAAACACATAAAAAGAATGGAAATCATGTATCATGTATCAATCTGGTACTAGGATCATATTCTACAAAAGAAAGAAAAAAGAAGGAATAAGTTATTTCCCAGAAACTTTGATGATTATGCTTGGAAAGTATGCCTGCGTTTTTATGTGCGTAGCATTTTCCTAGATGATAACCAGTGTGAGTTGTTGATCAGTTGTTGACACTCAAGGTGGAACGACTGTCCACACATGTTACAAATGACAGAAAGTTTAGATAGCTCAGAGTGTAGAGGAGCTAGTAGAGGTTGGGGAAGTTGTTGTTTGATCTTGAAGTGATGTGTGTGTGTGTTTGTGTGTCTGCATGCATGTGTGTGTGTGTGTGTGTGTGTGTGTGTGTGTTCATGGCCCTCATCAAAATAAATTAACTGGGGGTCCTTGAGACTCTTTAGCTGGAGTGATAGCCCCAATAGATTAGGGGGTTCAAGTTCCAGTGATGGGTGGTCCTCTTCTACAAAGAATAGAAGTAGTTTCAGATCTTGCTCTCTGCTTTACAGTGGGGAGCAACATTTTGATTCAGTTGGTCAGAAAAATATCAACATTCCAGAAAGGTGATAACTCTGGAGCACTCCATGCAACTTGCAACATGGCAACTTGACTTGAGGCAGAATCTCTGCATTCCAAGTTTTACTTTTTGTATATATATATAATGTGTGTGTGTTTGTGTGTGTATGTGGGTGTGGGTGTGTGTGTGTGAATGAGATATCAGGATCAGAATCATATTTATTTATCATGAAAACCATACATGAAGATTTATAGAGAAAACAGTGAAATAAAATTAACAACCAAACTGAATGTGAGAGGCGTGCTTTATTAATTTTATAACTCGGGGTACTTTGAAACATTCTTGTGTGTGTGTGTGTGTGTGTGTGTGTGTGTGAGAGAGAGAGAGAGAGAGAGAGAGAGAGAGAGAGAGAAAATAATGTAAAGTATTCACCAAGCATGTTTTGTATGTGTACAGAATTTACTTAGATAGTTTATTTCATTGTCTCAAACTGTTTCCATGCAATGCCAATAGTTGTTCTTGTTTTTTTCCTGCAGGCTGAAGATGAATTTGAAGGATCAAGAACATTGCAAGTGGAGCACAGTTTTGACCAAGGTTTGTTCATGGCCAGTGTGATTAACTTCCAGAATGTTCTTGTTTGTGCTTGTCTTCATTCTTGAATTTTTTAATTGTGTGTGTGTGTGTGTGTGCGTGCGTGCATGCATGTGTGCGTGATAGAGAGAGAGAGAGAGATGAAAAGAAATGGTGATGTAATGTGTATTGACAGTTACTTCACATTTTGGATATGTATATGTGAAATAATACACACACACACACACACACACACACACACACACATATATATACCGTCTAAAAACACTTATAGTGAATAGACGTTAAACTGAAGATAAAACATATATATATATATATATATATATATATATATATATATATATATATGAAATTCTTTTTTTCATGGGTAATTCATAAGCACTGATGTGCTTTTATTTATTGATTTATTTTTATCTACTTCCCATCTGCTAAACCACAATGAACCAGTGCATAAAGGCCATGGAAGGGAATCAGAAAGGGAATAGAACATGGGTGGTCTCATTGAAAATTTGAATGCTTTAAAGTGCAAGACATATGAGTCCAAAGACACAGCTCCTGCAGATAGCCAGAAGGCAGCATTCATCAGTGGGTCATACTGGGTTCCTCATCTTTCTGTGACTTTAATATGTATTTATTCATGCTTTGAGTACTCGGTTGTTTTCTGACTGGTTTGCTTTTTTACTTTGTGGTTTTTAGATAACACCCACCTCCCACACTCCACATATGGGGATGCCGGGAGTCTTTCAGTATAAATAGCATCCCTCCTTGAAGTTCTGTGCTAGAAATTTCCTCTTTTCTGTTGCTCTCTTTGTTTGTGCCTTTTTACTTTCTTCATTGTTGTCCGCTTTTTCTGCCTTCCCAGTCTATTCCCCATTCTTTTTTTCGAGCAAACCTTGACATTTTTTCCCCCCTTTTCCATAGACTGTGATGTACTGTCTGCTGTTTTGCTCTGGTGATTAGGTAGTGAAATTGTAATCACTGAGATGGCCACTGGCTGTCCATTCATTAGTAGTATTTGCATATATATATATATATATATATATATATATATATATATATATATATATATATATATGGCCTTTAATATGTTTTTGTTTTGTTTTGGAGAATTGTTCTTTCCTTTTTTATGATTTTTTATAATCTGGGGATGGTAATTTAAGCGGAAGGGCTGACCTCATCACCACAGCCTTGTCTTATTTGCCCTAAGGAGCTACATGGTTAGATAATTTGTCATGAACTGTGTTTTGTGGGTTTGTCTTGTTTGTTTGTTTTGTTTTTTTTGTTTTGTTTTTGTGTAGATGTGACAGTTATTTCCTGCCATGGTTGAGCATTTGTATGGTTTGACAGTCCTGGTATATTTTGGTGCTGTCAGATGGACTATAAGCAGCAATAAACAATAAAACTCCCACACAAGCACACACTCCTTCACATTTGTTTTGTGTCTTTTGGATGATGGTTTTCTATCTGTGGTGACTGCAGGTGCTAGTCCTACCTTCAGCAAGCGAGGGACAGTGGTGATCTATTCACTGAAGAGCAACAAGGCCCAGTTTTCACAGGCCTCCTCCCTGTCCCCTCAGGAAAAAGAGCAACTGGAGGTAGGTGATGGTATAGAATTCATGACTTGCTATCTTCGTCAGTGTACTTAATCATTTTTTTTCAGTTACCTCTCTTGTTTAGATATACTTTGTAGGTTGTCCTGACAGCAATGCATATAAAATCATTGCTTATAGTTGTATAAAGTTATAGGCCAGCTTACTGCAAAAGTGACATTTCAGGGGTGGACAGTAACGCCCACTGAGTGAAGTGTTGACCTAGTGGTAGTGCGTCCTCTTAGGAAGCGAGAGAAGCTAAGCGCACTGGTTTGAAACCCATAGTCGTCAGTGTTTTCTTCTCCTCCACTATACCTTGAGTGGTGGTCTGGTTGCTAGTCATTTGGATGAGATGATAAACCAAGGTCCCATGTGCAGCATGCACTTGGCACACGTAAAAGAACCCACAGCAACAAAAGGGTTGGCAAAATTATGTAGAAAAATCCACTCTGACAGGAAAACAAATAGAAAATGCAGGCAGAAATTTTTTTTTTTTTTAAATGGGTGGCACTCTCATTGTATTTGTAGTGACATGCTCTCCCTGGGTAGAGCAGTCAGAATTTCACACAGAGAAATCTGTTGTGATGAAAAGAGCAATGCATTGAAGTATAATATAATGGGTACGAAGAATGTCTATTGGAAAAAGATGGCCAAACATTGAAGTTGATGGCTTTACTCTCTCTAAACACTGTCCACAACTAATCACCAAGATGTAACAGGTGGTGCACAAATCATTTCAGATAATGGTAGAGTTCAGGTTTCATATAGGTCATCAGTCATTGATGCATAAGGTTTTAAAATGACCCATTGGTTACAAGTTGGTCACTTGACATTAATTTTTTGTAAATTCAGTCATGCCAAAAGCACTTTGTAGAAAGAATCCTTTTATTTTCCCGCAAAACAGTCATGATTGCAGTTTCAAATTGATAAAAATATCAGTTATATAATAAATGATATAATCGTTACTGTCGTTTGACATCAAGCAGGTGAACTTTATGAAAAATACAAAACAAACTTGTATGGAGCTGATTGTGAAAAAAATCAAAACTTGTACTGACCCCATTGTGAAAAGAAAAAAATCAAAACTTGTACTGAGTCCATTGTGAAAAGAAAAAAATCAAAACATGTACTGAGCCCATTGTGAAAAGTAAAAAAAAAAAAAACTTGTACTGAGCCCAGTGTGAAAAGAAAAGAAAAATCAAAACTTATAAAGAGCCAGGAAACACAAAGGCATTGTCACATGTGTATTGTGAACTGAGGTGGAATACAAAGCCAGTTAAAAGCTTTTTACTTTCCTGCCAGTCTCCTTGTTTGTGTTTTCATAACCCAACTTACATATACTGACATAGATTACATTATCTTTGTTGTGCATTTTTTCTTCCTGTGTATGCACAAGAATGGAATTACACAGGTCTGCACATTATTCTGCCATGGTACTTTAGAAATGTTAGGGACATTTTGCAACTTTGAAGATTTGGATTTTCACAAAGCAGAGGAAGGTGCATTTCTAAAACAATGGTATTACTATTAGATGAATACAAGTGACAGTTACAATGTAGGTCTGATGTCTTTCAGCTCTATTGCTTTGCTTTTGTTTCTACTTTTTCCTTTGTCTTAGTTGGACCATAATGTGAACATTTCCCAGAGCAGTCAGCATAAATCAGTGTTTCAGTATTGAAGAATAAAGTTTAGTAATGACTGTGTTGCATTTTCCATGTTCACCATAATGAGTACCATTTCACATGTGATAAAGTATGAATTAAATTTTCTATTTTGCGGGTGTTGGGTCATTATATTAAAAGCATTTATCTTCTCACAGGTGGCAGTAGTTTTCATTCCTCTTGCTAGACTTCCCCTCCCACCCTCTGTCTCTCTTCCTCTCCTACCTCGCTCTCTTTCTGTCTGTTTTGTTTGAATTTCTTTGTGAGCTTGTCTGCTGTCTATCAATTTATCAGTACAATGTGTGTATTGGATGCTTAACATTCACCAGTTTACAGAATATACACATGTGGTTGATTTGTGAAAACACTGAGTTTAGGTTTGAATAACAGGAAAATCTAAATTTACAGCCTTTTTTTCTGGTCATGAAACCTGTCTGTTTCTGTTTGTGTCTTATGACTGAAGATGAACAATGCTTCAGTTATGGTCAAAGTGTTATAGTAGGGTCCTAAAAAGTGGTTGTGTGATTCTTGTTGTTTAACTTTGACACACTCAGCAGGGTGGAAGTGTGACTGCGCATGTTACAGACTGCTGCCAAGCAGAATGGCATCTACCGGCTGAGGATTCCTCTGGTCAAGGGAGGCAGCTCTGAGCCAACAAGCTTTGTCTCCACTTTCACCACTGCTGTGAGTGCACCTTTCCTCCTGGTAGTCTGCCTTGATAAGGGGGAAGAGCGGAGAAAGGGCACATGTGCACACACACACACACACACACACGCACACATATATACTGATGCACACACACTCGCACACACACGCACGCACACACACACACACACACATGCATACTTAGTATACATATGTACACATTCCTGGTAAGCCCATCATAGTCCAAAGATGACTGTATTCTCAACAATGGGAGCCAGAGCGGAACACAGCCACACACACATACATACACACATCTGTATACATACACAACACGGCTGCTCAGCCGAGCACAAAATCCGGCTCTTTAGTTGGCCGAGCAGCGTCTAGCGTCTTGGGTCAAAATTTTTTTAATGCCAGACTTTCCCACCGCACTCTGTACTGACCGGCACATTCGCCGCGGTATTTCTGGCCCCGCGCGCCAAACTGGGACACTGCCTTCTTTGTTTCACTCGGCCCCGCAGCCCCGCCCCACTTTTCCCACCTTTTCACAGCATCCACACATTTCCTGCAGCGATTACAGAAAGTTGAATTATTGCCATTCCTGGTTGTATTATTGGAGTGCAGTTTGATTTGATTTACACAATTTCATTATTTTATCAACATCATCGTTTCATTTTTTTTTTTTTTTTTACCTTAAAAATCTTCGTCTTTCTCGTGAAATGAAGGGCACGGCAGTGCCATAAGCCGACAGACACTCACCCCGCTCTCCATCCCCCTGCTGCTCGCACTCACCATGCTACAGTGTGTTCATTTAAACGTTTGTTGTGCTGCCAAGAAAAATCGCACAACTCAAAAGGTAAGCTAATCTGCATGCAGGCATGCTATATGTTCTGTGTGTATTTACGATGTTATTGTGCTAAACGCCTGTTTTCTTAGAGAGGGATTTAAACTTAACGATTTTTGCGATCATGTTTCTGCTTATCCTTCTCTTCTCTTTCTTCATTTATGTTTCAGCCGTTGCCGCAACAACCGCTATGTAAGAAAACATATTGTGTTTGGAGTCAATGGAAAGCTTATTTTGTGTTCTCTTTAGAAAACCACTTCTTTAGTCGTTATTTCCGATCCATCCGAGGAGATGATGCGCGAAAGAAACAAAGCAGATTTACCGAACAAGCGTACAGCGAGTGCTGCTGGCGCGGCCTGTTTGTCAGCCGCGTTTATTCATATCCATGCCCTACTTCCTGGGTTCACGAACTTTCGCAGGGCCAACTAAAGTGCCAGCACTGAACACCCGTGACAAGCATACAAACATATATTTATGCATTCATGTGCACACACATACACACATGCACATACATGCAAGCACAGAGAGCTATCCCTTTTCCTTTTAATATATTTCTGTTTTTTATGATTTCTTTATTGATTTATTCATCATGCTTTTGTTTTCATCATCACATCCACATTTTGTGTTTTATTTGTGTTGCATTACCTTTTGTCACAACAGATTTCTCTCTGTGAAATTTGGGCTGCTCTTCCCAGGGAGAGTTTGTTGCCATTGTGCATCGGCATCCCCTTTTCTTTCTCTTTTTTCTGTCTGCAAGTATCATTGTTTTACTGTCAAAGTGAATTTTTCTGCAGAATTTTGCAAGGGACAACCCTTGAGTTGCCATGTGTTCTCTAGTCTACATGCTCACTGTACTTTTGAACCTCTGTTTATCATCGCCTCTGAAACACTAGCACCCACACTACCACTCAGGGTCTAGTGGAGTGGGGGATTAAAAATTCTGGTCTGAATATGGGACTGGACACTGGTTGGGTACATTACCATCAGGCCATCACTCCACTAATGTTGGTAACATTCTTCAAAATGAAACATAAAAAGACAACACTTACATTTGTCTTGTTTATGGTGACAGTGTTCAGTGTACGAGTCAGGCCTGAAGGACCGTGTGATGGTGAACTTTGACACGACGGGGGAGGTGCTGGGGGTGAGCGTTCTGCCGGCTGTGGGCACCTGCACTGGCGCCAGTGTCGGTGCTGCCAACCTGACCAACTGGAAAACCTCCGTGGACGTGCTGCAGACTGTGGCTGGGCCTGTGTGAGTATCTGTGTGTGTGTGTGTGTGTGTGTGTGTTTATATGTGTGTGTGTGTTTGTGCATGCATGTGTGTGTGTGTATGTGTGTGTGCATGTGTGTGTGTGTGTGTGTGTGTGCATGTGCATGTGTGTGTGCATGTGTGTGTGTGCATGTGAGAAATCTGACACAGTGGAGTGATGGCCTATAGGTAACGCGTCCGCCTAGGAAGCGAGAGAATCTGAGTGCGCTGGTTCGAATCACGGCTCGGCCACCGATATTTTCTCCCCCTCCACTAGACCTTGAGTGGTGGTCTGGACGCTAGTCATTCGGATGAGACGATAAACCGAGGTCCCATATGCAGCATGCACTTAGCTCACGTAAAAGAACCCATGGCAACAAAAGGGTTGTTCCTGGCAAAATTCTGTAGAAAAATCCGCTTCGATAGGAAAAACGAATAAAACTGCACGCAGGAAAAAATACCAAAAAATGGGTGGCGCTGTAGTGTAGCGACGCACTCTCCCTGGGGAGAGCAGCCCGAATTTCACACAGAGAAATCTGTTGTGATAAAAAGAAATACAAAATACAAAAAATACAGGTCCAAAGCCTAAAGTTTATGACTAGAAGGTCATGACCTTTACCATTGTCCTGATTAGATGGGAAGCTTTCTGTTTTCAATTGACTGGCATCAAGAGTGAACGTGAGCAACTTGTTTCAAGAGTCTGAGCACAAGAGCAAGTGCTTGATCAATGAGGATGTGACCCATGTTAGTTTTTGTGCATCAAGAACAAGAACAAGGACTGTTCTGAGTGAATTGAACACTGTGATATAGTCTTTGGTGTATATGTGATTTTTGTGTATGTGAATAAGTGAATATATTGGGTTCACAAATAGTTAAGGACCTCTTGGAAATTTACAGAAACTTCTTCTTGAAAGCATGGTGAAATGCGGCTGAATTTCCGGCAAACAGTGGTGTATTCACCCAGTGTAATGAGCACCACTGATAACCAGAGGTGCTTTGTACACTTTTATTTTCATTATGAAAAGCCACAGCTGTCCAGCCCTGAAACGGCCTTTTGTGGTGGTCTGAGCCATGTGCAGCTTGATTAGATTTGAGCCAAAGCTGTTGTTTCAAAACCACTGAACAACTGTACAGTTTTGGCTGACGCATCACTTTTTCCAAATGCATATTTCAAACTGTTTATAGTGTGCATGTGCCTGAAACTGTCTTGGGTATTCAGTAAAGGCCTCTGGTAGACCATCTGTACTATTCCAACATACATAATTTAATACTTCTTTTGATTTTGTTAACAAAAAAAAACATGCCTGGTTCTGTGAAGTAGTCATTACTATTTTTTTTAAGTCTGTATGTACTTTTGTGTGTGTGTGTCTCTCTCTTTATGTGTTTGTCTGTCAGTGTTTGTGTGTGTGTCTGTGTTTGTCAGTGTGTGTATGTGTGTGTCTTTGTGCATTTTTGTGTTTGTGAAGTCTGTATGTACGTATGTGTGTGTGAGTGTGTGTCAGTATCTCTGTATGTGTTTGTATGTACATGTGTGTGTGTGTGTGTGTCTGTGTTTGTGTTTGTGTGTGTTGTGTGTGTGTCTGTGTTTGTGTTTGTGTGTGTTGTGTGTGTCTTTGTGTGTGTGTATGT
>NC_134885.1:18609523-18699523 GCF_041734735.1 Babylonia areolata
TTATGTGGATTATCAAGTAAGCAGATGGTTCTCAGTCAAGATATAGTGGTTATCAACAATCGTGAACCGCAGTAAATAAACAAGTCAGGTGTAGGCATGATCAACAAACAGCAGTGAATTAAAAAATAAAAAGTGAGTGAAGATAGAAAGGGAAGTCTAATGATACTTACACAGGTAACAATACAAACAGCATGCTCATCCAAGCAGTTTTTGACAACGGTTCTTTACAATTCAAGGGCAGAATACTGATGGTCAATTCAAGGGCAGAATACTGATGGAGCAGAAGATTTAGGGGGTGAGTGGGGTTGTTTTGTATTAATAATGACGATAATAATAACAAAATGATGTGATAATGATAATAATGACAGTAACGTTCTTCTTGTAATAATAATAATTATGAAAAAATAATGATGATGCTGCTGATGATGATGATGACAACAATGATTATAAATAGTAGTAGCAGTATGAAACTACAATAGTCAGTCGTGTCCGACTATAACCACCAGAACAGCAGAGGAGGCATCTGCTGTTTTGACAATTTGGGCTAGAATTTGATTATAGTGGAGAGCGTCTTGCTGAAGTTTCATCCCCACTCTCTCGGCCAAGAGGGTTTAGGACAGTCGGTGTTGGGATGGTTTCCAAAGGCCAACTAGTTAGCCTTCAAGGCTGCATCACTAAGAGCCAGAGCAATCTTGTCTTCTAATTTCAGAGTCATAGTCCTTCACAAAAGACTAAGCTGTAAATGACATTCCATTACAGAGGAGAAACCATTCATCACACAGCTCTCACTTGGCTATTTACCCAACTGTGTAAGCCAAGTGTTGGGCCAAAGTGGCAGTAGTGACGATAATGATGATAGTAGTAATTACAATAACAGTGATGATAATGGTGATGATATTGATAATAACAACTATGATAATGATGATGACAATGTACAATTGTAATGGAGTTTGCTGTCTATCTCAAAGCGTGTTTAACAATACATGTGGCATAAATTCAGCACAAGAGCTTGAACAGTTTGAAAGACATAGACTCACCACAAATACTATTTCGAAACAGTCTGAATATGCTTCTGCTTTCTGAACTCTGTGTGTGCGCGCGCATGTGTGTGTGTGTGCATGTGTGTGACGTGTGTGTGTGTGTGTGTGTTTCTTTATCTATTTTTGATTGCTAGCTCATAGTATTTTCCTTCTTTTTTTTCCATTTTCATTCTTCAAAAATTGTGCAGTTCCATTTTTAGAACAGATGGTATTAGTTAAAAAAACATGCCTGAAAAACTTTTTTTCCATAATTTGATTGAAGAAAAAAATCATGTCGATTAAAAAGAAAATGCAGAGCGTAATATTATATCATCCACAGCATTTTAAAAATTTCTGTTTTCAGTGCCACATAACATGTTAAGTGCACACCAAACATCAAGGAATGAGTTTCTTCCTTAAAGGCCAGGTGGGAAGGGAAGAAAAAACTTGGACAATGTGGTTTCTTTGCATGTGGCTATTCTCATGCACTTTGACATTCAGGTCTGTCAAAAACATGATTTACTTGTGTACATGGACACTGAGGATCACACACACACACACACACACACACACACACACACACATATTACTTTGGAGACACATGCAGACACACACACACACACACACACACACACACACACATACATACACACACACTGACACACACACATGTTCACACATGCATGCAGCATGTTTGCATGCTCATATGCACAAGTTCACCTCCAGCTTGGTACTACATGATTTCAAATTAGTTCAAATCTTAAGTGGATACAAGTATATCAAAAACTGGTAAATATTACATATTTTAAAACTACAGTGTCTTGTGTCAGATTAGCACAATTATGCAACGTGTCTCATATCTGTTAGGAACTAAAGTCTGGTTTGATAAATATTTCAGTCACATGAGCATGCGCTTCAGAAATCGCAGTGAGTTTGGCAGTGCATAAATACAGGCAGGAGACAATAGTTCCAGTGGCATGTTTGGTGTGGGAATGGCACCACTTTGAGGGATAGACTCCAGTCTGAGAAGTGAGTGCCTCAGTTCGTCCCTTCAACCATGCACACAGTGACGTGTTCACTATGTGTCATCACTTCCAACTCTATCAGTCCTGTCCCCTTCACCACACACAGAGCGACATGTTCACTATGTGTCATCACTTCCAGCTGTATCAGTTATGTCTCCTTCACCACACACACAATCAGTTATGTCCCCTTCACCACACACACAATGATGTGTTCACTATGTGTCATCACTTCCAGTTCTATCAGTTATGTCCTCTTCACCACACACACAATGTGTCATCACTTCCAACTCTATCAGTTATGTCCTTTTCACCACACACACAGTGATGTGTTCACTATGTGTCATCACTTCCATCACTATCAGTTGCATCACCGTCATGACACACACAGAGTGAATTGTTCACATTGTCACTTCCAACACCATCACTGTATCAGTCAACTGTACTGTTGAGCAGCTGATTCACTGCTGTGGCTTTGACTACGGCTGCGGCTCTGACTGCGGCTTCGGTTTTCCTGCCGACAGGTGCAGCAGGTGCCATGAATGGGGATATTCCCTGTGGCAACTATTCCATTGGTGTTGAGACTGCTCAAAAGCTGCTGGTCTTCCACGTCGAAGGAAGAGCGAACATAGCCATTGGTGAGGAACCTCATGCGATGGGCTCCGCTGCTGGCAGGGAAGCGGGCATTAGGTAATTGACGGTACTGTCGGCACTGCATTTCATGTGATGACTGGAGACTGGTGGAGGAAGGGCCACGAGGCACGAAGCGGACAGTTTTCAGCGACATCTGCCAGGGTTGGAAGGGAGATGAGCGGCAGCAGAAGATCTCCTGGTAGGTGTTGCAGAACTTGCGGCTGAAGGCCATGTAGATGATGAAGTTGACAGAGGAGTTGAGGGTCTCCAGGAAGTAGGTGACGATGGACAGGGTCAGGTACAGGTTGCCCTGTGCACCCAGTCGCGAGTAGTCTGACATGCTGCGGGACACGATGGTGTTGATGGCTCCGGGCAGTGTGCACACCAGGAACACACCCGACACGGTCAGCAGCATCATGGTGATGCGTGTCTGCTCTTGGCCACTGGCGTGGGGACCCCGACTCCAGCTCAGGTTCCGCCTGACAGCCCTGGTGCGGCGGATGGCAGCAATGATGAGAGCATTGACAACGATGAGCAGCACTATGGGGACAAAGCGGAAGAGGGTGTTGAGTAGCACACTGTAAGGCACCATGAAGGACTGGTTGCGGCCCAGAGCAGACAGCTCCAGTTTGGGGAAGGTGGTGTTGCGGGGGCCCTGCATCTGGACCACCCTGTACTGCAGGGCGGTGGGCAGGAAGGCCAGACAGGTGACCACATAGATGGCCACAATGGCCATGAGCGTGCTGCGGCGACTGTTGATGGTCTTGGCCTTCATGGGCAGGTAGACGGCGATGCAGCGCTCCACACCCAGCATGGTGGTCAGCCAGGTGGTGATGCGCGCGCACACGATGCTGCCGTACGCCCCCAGCACGGGGTAGGTGCTGCTCCGCGCCCTCATTGCCCCCACAGGGTCCCGCAAGCTGTGGATGCGTATGGCGGAGAAGGCGAGGGAATGGAGGAGGAGCATCAGGTCGGACACGGCCAGGGCGGCCAGGCAGATGTTGGTTGTGGAGCGCATGCGGTGCTGCACCAGCACCACCAGGCTGAGCACGTTGCCCACCAGCCCGAAGAGCGCCAGGACGGGGATCAGCACCATGCCAAAGGCGAACGTCACCTTGTTGAGCGTGGCCCCCGACACCAGCTGGTCTGCCCTCTGAACCACGGCACTGATGTCAGACTGGTTGCTGGCACCTACATCACTGGCCCAGGACGCTGTGGTCTGCAGAAAGTCACAGCTGTTCATGGTGTTGGAGATGTTCTCTTCATCCACATCGAACACCATTCTTCTTTATGGCAAGCCTCTGCTGTCAAGCACTTTGTATGAGTTGGAAGTTTTTTTCAAACTTGATAAGTTTACAGAAAAAGGGATTATCACACCTTTTTTTTTTTTTTAAATTGCGGTTATATTTTGTAGGGGGCTTTTTCAGAAAGAAAAGTTACGTATCTAAATTAAAGCAAACTTCTGTGTGGTTAATCCTGAAATTGTATGTCCGTGATATGTATTCCAGATGTTGGTGTGTTGGTAGAGGCAACAGTGATTATTTTTTTCTTTTCTTTTCTTTGAAGAGAATCAGCTGTGTACAAGTCCCATCACTGTCACCAGCTCATCACGGTGTGTCACTCATGTTTCATGAACAGTGACAGTCTTAAGAAGTTCACATGAAGGAGTGGAGGACGTTAAGAAAAATAATTGCTTCTGTTGCCACACAAATGGTGAATCACAACTGGGAAATACACCAGCTGATTTGAAGACAGTGTGTTAGAGCTGAGCGTGTTGGATGAGGGGTTGATCCGTCCATTCTTGGAGACAGCTGGCGAGGTAGGTAGCAGGAACGATAACTGAAGAGAGGGTCACACAGCGATGGGTGACCGTGGCAGTCAGCAGTGTCACAACATGAGGGATGCTGCTCTCCCCTTACCGGATCTTGTTTCTGCAAAACACACACACAACAGTGTTTGTTGAAACTACAAACTAAGGTTTCACTACCTGACTGTGCACCAACACAGGACTGACATGCACTCTGCAGCACTGCCCCACTGTCCGGGGCAACTGAACCTGACGAACAAGTGGATATGCTCTCTCCACTCCTCCATTGGGCAACCAGTTATTTTTTTTATCTACTTGTCCTCAAGACAGCTAATTTTTAGACCTGTCTTTAGTGATTATCTGGGTCATTCTCACAAGCTGTCAACTCTTTGCCCTGGAGTCTTCTAAGCCACATCAGGGGTAAAGGAACCTGGAAGAAAAAATAGCTTGATCTGGAAGAAAACTGAAGTGTGATGAAAGAAGGGAAATGAATAAATAAACATCAAATAACAACACATCAGAAGCACCAAGGAGTAAATAAATAAATCAGCTTTAAACCAAAATAAGCATCAAGGGGGCTTAATTTCTCTCAAGGTACAGGGATTCTTCATGTCTGCAAAGTTTGGAGGCCAGCAGAAGAAAATGTCCCCAATACACACAAGAAGCAGTTAAAAAACAACAACAACAACTTGGGAACAACCACCTGAAAGTGAGAGATTCCACCTGAAAATCGGCACGTGCGCCTCATGAAGAGAGGGGGTCGAACAAATGAAGGAATGACAGAAGATGAATTGTTATGTTAAGAATTATAGATAAGCTGAAAGTATTGTATGCAAAGCCATGGCTCACTGGGGAAGAGAGAATGATATTGAATATACCAGGACTTAATGATGCGTGTGTGTTTGTTTTTATTTTATTTTAGATGGACAGGGTGTACAAAATCAAGGGGGAAAAACATAAGAATAAAGAATGAGGAAATGGAGAGAGGGATTGGAGAGAGAGAGAGAGAGTCGCGTGTTCAAATACATATCAAAGAAAGTGACAAAAACAAAAATGTACAGTCTGTACAAACAAGTACAAGACAAACGATACCAGCGACGTCAGAAACAACACTACTGAGAACACCGCGAGAGAGGCAGAACCACGGAGACGAGACGACAGAAAGTTGTTTTCCCGTTACCACTGGCCTCGCATGGTCTCACGCAGACAGAGCCAAATTGGCTAGGAGGGAATTACCAGAGAGGGGGGCCGGTCGGAAAGCCTGCACCCAGCGGGGAGAGAGCAGCTGGCGTGGCTTGCGCGTCATAGGCAAGTCGGCAATGGAGACGGGGCCACATCACTACTACTGTTGCCATTACTACTACTACTACTACTACTACTACCTTTTATTATTATTATCTTATTCAGTTATTGTACATTTATTCATATAGCGCTTTTTCTAAGCGCAATAACTCTCAGACATGAAGTATGCACGCACGCACGCACACACACACACGTATGCATACAAGCACACGTACAAAAATGCACGCACTCGTACACACACACACACACACACACACACACGTCAGTCGACGAGGGGTGACGGTGAACACAGAAAAAAGAACGGAGTGCCTTAATTATGCAGAGACAGCTTGAAAAGGAACTATGTTTTTAGATTCGGTTTGAAGGATGTGAGTGAGGGACTGTGACGGACTGAAGAAGGGATTGAGGATTCAGGTTTGTACAGCCGAAGAGCAAAAGCTGTCCGGCCTTTTCAGTTTAATGATAATAATAATAAATAATAATAATAATAATGGTATTTATATAGCGTTGAATCTTGTGCAGAGACAAATCAAAGCGCTTTAGCACCAGTCATTCACAGCATGCATAATTCTAAAACTGGAGAAACTGAAGGCAAGGAAAAGGCAGGGAATGGAGGCTATTTTGGGAAGAGGTGGGTTTTAAGGGCAGATTTGAAAGAGCTGAGTGCGGAGACTTGATGAAGCGAAAGAGGAAGTTCATTCCAGTTGCAAGGTCCAGAAACAGAGAAAGAACGGCGGCCAACAGTCGAGTGTTTGAATCTGGGTATGTGTAAACAGAGTGGATCCGAAACCCATCGTAGAGAGCGAGATGGAGTGTAGAGGTGAAAGCAGCCATAGAAATAGGAAGGGGAAGACTTGTGAGTACATTTATAACATAGAGTGTTGATCTTGTACTTTATTCTGTGTGAAACATGGAGCCAGTGGAGACGTTGCACAAGAGCAGTGATGTGCTCAGATCTTTTCTTTCTGAGGACGAGTTGGGCAGCAGAGTTTTGTCTGCGCTGAAGGGACTGAATGGATGAAGCAGGCAAACCAGACAATTGAGAGTTAAGTAGTCAAGGCGAGAGAGAATGAGAGAAACAAGTCTAGATGTTGCGTCAGTGAACCGATATTTCCGCAGTTGCGCCGCAGTTGACAGTAGCAGGATTGACATGTCTGATAAATTTTTGCCTGGACAGTGTTGTCAAGGACAACACCGAGGTTCCTGACTGAACTGGAAAGAGGGATGGATGTACTGCCAAGTTTGATTGTGTCAGTTGTGATGGAAGAGAGTTTTTGTTCAGTTCCTGTGATCATTGCTTCAGTTTTGTCCGCGTTCAATTGTAACTTATAGTCATCCAGTTTTGAATGTCCAGGAAGCAGTTGAATGTTTCTTGCAAGAGCGACGACAATTTTTCAGGGGTTTTTGTCTGAAGAATAAACACTATCAGCGTCCTGCTGCTCCGCCCCTTCGCCCCTCGTGAACTGCACGTGCGCCCGGCTGTCCCTGATACAACCCGTGGTGTGTGTGTGTGTATGTGTGTGCGGTATCATATTTTAATTTACATAGGCCTATATTTTCTCACTGAGCTTCAGATTATTTGTATTTTATATCCTTCGTTCCGTGCATGTTGACCAGCGATTTACTGTACCCGTGCATAGACAGTAAACCGGTCTTGGGTGTTGAGATCTTCGTGTTAGGGCCAGGTGTACAAGGCGTGCATCAGTTGATGTACATGTATATATTTAACACATCCTGTTCACCGCTCATAATGGAAGCATTTCGTCGGCAGGTTTTTTGTTTGTTCTGTTAAGTGGTGGTGGTGGTGGTTTCATTTCATTCACTTCTTGTTGCGAAATAACTGGCTTGATGCAATATTTTTTCCTCTGTTCAGGTGTGAGGGGACGGGGGTATGCCGGAAGCGCTCTCAATCAATATAAGAACAGTAAAGTGGATTGCTGGAATTCGAGAGAGAGAGGGAGTGAATACGAGAGAGAGAGAGGGAGAGGGCGCGCGCGCGCTCACACACACACATACACACACACACACACACACAGATTTGAACGACTGAGGAGGTGGCGGTGGGGAGAGATTGAGAGAGATGGAGGCAGAGGGAGGGAGACAGATTGGGAAGGAAGAGGACAGGGAAAGGGGTGTGGGTTGGAATGAGAAGAGAGAGAGAAAGAGAGAGAGGGGGAGGGGCACTCTCTCTCTCACACACGTCTGCAGTTTAACGTGCTTTTATTCCTTATCTAATCTTCCCTTCCCCCCCCCCACCTTCCCCTACTGCCTTCTTCCCCATTTCCCTTTTTGCTTTGAATCTATCACTTGAGTGGAAAGAGGAAAACTTGCGGACTGTCCCTGCCGATGCTCCTTTTCGGTGCTGTGATGTGAGGGCACAGCGGCAGAGTGGTGGGCGTGATTCTGATCTGATCTTCTGTTGATGATCTTCCGACAGGGGAATGACGGGAATGTCTTGGGTTATGGATGTGCTTTGTTTATCTCGTGTGAGTGTGTGTGTGTGTGTGTGTGTGTGTGTGTGTGTGTGTTCTGATCGTCTTCCACTCCCCATGGGGATGCCGGGGGTCTTTCAGTATAAACAGCACCCCCGCCTTCTGGAAATTTTGTGCTAAAAATTTCCTCTTTCCTATCACTCTCTTTGTTTCTGTCTTTTTTTCTTTCTTCACTGTTGACTCCTTTTTCTGCCTTCCCAGTCCATTCCCCCGTGATACATTTTGACTCACTTGTGTAAACAAAGTGAGTCTATGTTTTAACCCGGTGTTCGGTTGTCTCTGCGTGTGTGTGTGTGTGTGTGTGTGTGTGTGTCCGCGGTAAACTTTAACATTGCCATTTTCACTGCAAATACTTTGTCAGTTGACACCAAATTCGGCATAAAAATAGGACAAATTCAGTTCTTTCCAGTCATCTTGTTTAAAACAATATTGCACCTCTGGGATGGGCACAAAAAAATAATAAAATAAGCCAAATTATATGCAAACTGAATTTAATGTTATATTTATAATTTTTTTTTTTTTATTCTCTAAAATTGGTACTTTGATCTGATATTCTGACACAACAACAAGAGCAGTCATTTTTATCATTTTTTGTTCAAACAGGAACTACTTTTGATAAGCATGGAAGTTATATTTATTTCGCATGTCTTTGGTGCAGATAGCAAAAAAGGGAAATTAATCTGTAATTAATGCTAGAGGGCTTAATTTGCTTTAAACTGATCTTTCTCATCTTAAACATTACATTTTGAAATTATACTCAATACATAAAAAGCTTGTGTGTTTTACTCTCAGTGTACAGGGCTTTCACTATGTTCATTCGCCCAAGTGGTCTTTTTCGGAAAATACTAAAATCAGTATGACGAGTGGACTTTATAGATCTATTGGCTGAGCCCTGAAGGTCATGGGCAAAAATCAGTTGCGTACGCATATTTATACATACTCAAAGCGCGTGCTCATATTCTTCGCGAACGCGAACGACGCCATTTTGTTTCAAGTTGTTGACCTGCCCGTTCTATCCTATATTCAATCGATAATACACGATAACATGCGATGGAAAGTTGGAGAAGGAGACCATTAAATATTTATTCAGAGAAAGATTTGTGAACGCCTCATCACATACTGAATTATGCCCCAAACTGCCATAAAATATCACAGAATCAGTCGGATTTCACAGTTAAAAATAATAAACCATGAAAGTTAATACCCTTGAATTGATGAAACGTACAAATTTCCAGTCTTGACTTTTCTAAAAATGAAGTCCTATTCACTTCATACGACGTTTAGAAGTACTTGTACTTGGCTCTACGTGTTATTAGTTTAACAAAATACTCAATTTTCATATCAACTTTAAAACAATAAAACTAGAATGAACATAAAAGAGAAATTGAATCGACCATGTCAACCGGGTGTAAATAAACTTGTACATCTATCTAGATCCAGAGAAAACGGCTAAATGTTGCAGTGTGATTGCGGCGATAGCCACGTCTCCTTTACCGCGGACTTGAAAAGAATTTTTAATTGCCCTTAAAGATTTTTTTTTGAATGCCCAAGATACACCAGAATAATATGATTTAAACAGCGTTCTCACTGCGAATGCCGCAATCGATTTATCGCCCTTTAAAAAAAGCATGTTTATATATTATATTTTTGAACGTCAGCTAAGGAGCCACGATAGTGTAATGGGTAAGACAGTTTCTTTTCACCCGAACACGCGGGGTTCGAATCTGCCATTAGGACTTTTTTTTTCGTTTTTCTTTTTCTTTTAACCCGAAGCTTTATAATAACAAATACAGAACACATTTTAACGAGATTTTTTTAAAAGTGTATCACAAGTGAGTCTTGAAGGCCTTGCCTCTCTTGTTTGTTGTTGTTTTTGTTTTAGATGTGACAGTTTTGTGTTGATGTGATTGAGCATTTGTCTGGCTTGACAGTCCTGACATGGTCCTGTGCGGTCGGCTGGACTCTTAGCAACAAGAATAAGAATGATCGTCTCCCTGTACTCAGTACTGAATAATCTCCCGTTGACATTGTTCTGCGGTCAGTTCTGTGGCTGTGTGCCTGATGCCCTTTACATTGCCCTGCCTTCTCCGTGATCTTTCCCCCGGAGCATTTATTCTGATATCAAATCTCTGGACCCTGATGTGACCAGCGCACACATACACACATGCTGAGGGAAGGAAAAAAATCTGAAAGGGAAGGCAGGGTCCTGTTGTTTTTTTAATTTACAGGAAGTTATATAGCAGCCTCGTGATGTGTGTGTTAGCAGAATGTCATACAATCTCGATGCTGGTCACCAGTGCACTCGATCAATTTCAGACTGCTACTGAAAAAAAGGGGAATGTGTGTAGCGGAGAGGGTAAAAATGTTTTCTTTTGAAAATGTCTGTTTCATTGACGCCAATGACAGGACACAGGAGGGGTGTCTGTATGTTTTTTCTCTCTCCCCCCTTTTTTTCTTTTTCTTGTTCTTTTTCAAGGGCTGTATGGAATAAAGCATTGTTTGCTATTACTATCAGAAAAAAAAATCAGTAATTCATTCATTCTCTGTCTGTATGTCTATCTCTCTGTCTGTCTGTCTGTCTCTCTCTCTCTCTCTCTCTCTCTCTCTCATGACGTTGTCGTGACGTCAGTCTATCAACCTGAGTGATAACAGTATCAGCTTACGACAGAGAGCTAACATCCAATTTAGCTCATGCCATGTCTCTGTCTACAGTCGACCAGCCTTCCCTTCGGTCCTTTCCCCCCCTTCCTTCAAGGAAGTATAGTTTATTTGTATTTGTTATCTACGATAGTCCCTCCCCTTCTAAATTACATCGATGTTCTAATTAGTCAGCTATTACGGTAGGTTGCCTTTTTATGTTGGTTTTATTGAAATTATACAGAATTTCACTCAAAACATTTTTTTTATTTTATATCAGTGTGTCCGTCCATGTGTCCGCCCCCGCCCCCACCCCCCACGAATCCCCACCTCACCCCCCGCCACCACCCCCCCCCAAAAAAAACAAAACAAAAAAAAACCCAACCCCAAAACCAACCAAGTAGGCCTTGTCTCGCCCCCCACCCCCCAAGCCCTCCCTCCTCCCCCTCACATCGTAAACAACATTCTCCACATAGTTTGGTGTTGGTGTGAACTGAACGAAAGGAGGTGTATGTTTCACCACCAAACGTATTGCACGGTTGTTGTGGAAGCATGACGCACTTGTAAGTGCTGATGCAGGCATTCCGGACGGACCTCTCGACTATCAGGGAACGACCGTTAGTTTTGCAGCAGGAGTGGCACGTGTTTATGCCGTATGCCGTGTGGATGGGTGGTGTGATAAGGGCTGTGAACTCTCGGAACTCTTAACTCTCAGCGTTGGCTTGCGTAACACTAACAGCCACAGCTTTATCAGTCGTGTCTCAATTTGGCTACCGCATCCCTTTTCGAAATTCTGACTGATGCCGTAAATATTGTATGCGTTGACCAGAGATGATGACTCTCAACTGACCTCCCATCATCCCAGCCCCTACCCCACCACACACACACACACACACACACACACATACACACACACACACACACACACATACATACATACACACACACATTGCCTCCCCAACACACTCTCCTCAAGGAGCAACCTGACCCGTAGGGAACAACAGCTGTTAGAGGTCGTTGATCACTGATGATTCGTTATCTGCCTTTTATTCTTGAAAGCGTGCAGCAAAGGAAAAAAAATCACCACTGTATATACGTACATGTGCCACTCCAAATCCATACAGGGGAGCCCGTTTCGTGCAGGGCTACATACAGCAGAGTGAGAGCTGTATGACCAATGGTTTCTCCATTACAATGGGAAGTCATTTGCACCATAGTCTTTTGTGAAAGACAGTGATTCAAACTTGGAGGCAAGATTGCACTGGCTCTTGGTGCTGCAGCCTTGGAGGCTAACTAGTTGGCCTTTGGGAACCATCCCAAAGCCGACTGTCCTAAAACTCTCTTGGCCGAGAGAGTGGGGATGTAACTGGGGCAAGACACAATAATCAAATTCTAGCCCAGATGCTGAGATAGTTGGAACAGCAGTTGCCTCCTCTGCTGTTCTGATGGTCATAGTCGGACATGACTGACTATCATGCGCATATATATAACAATCCGATTGACCAGTTGAACACTATCCACGTGGTCACTGTTTTCAGACAGACAGGTTTCTTACAGCACCCATGTTAGCCCACGCTTTCTATCGTCGGAAGTCCCGGTCGTACATTTCCTTTGTCATCGTGTTGGTTTCTCGTCAAACACAAATCTTAGAGAAATTGAGAAGGAAAAAGAAGAGAGAAATGGGGTGTGGTGGGGTTGGGGGTGTGTGTGTGTGTGAAGAATTGGTGGCACTTTACTGAGTATCTGGCGCCTGTTCATTGCGCTCCACATAAGAGGAACCTTTGCAATGCAAATATGAAACTGAACATCGGAATTATTACAAACAAAATTATCACAATATATATAGCGCAAATATGAATATAATTATACCAAAACTTCTCCTTGATCTTTCCCGACTGTTGTTGAGAGTATCAGTTTCAGTAGCTCAAGGAGGCGTCACTGCGTTCGGACAAACCATATACGCTACACCAAATGGGACAACTGATCTCTAAGACAAATAAAATCCCCTTGATAGTTATAATAAATATAATAACGAGGAGTTCCCCACGCTTTTATCACACATTGTGAGAAGGCACAGCAAAGGAACGACCATGCTCTCTTGCAGTCCCATGCTTTCTCTCAGTGTGCAAGAGTGTGGGCTGGCCAAAATAACCACGCTGTCTCTCATTGTGCAAGAGTGTGGGCTGACCAACAATTCCACGCTGTCTGTCAGTGTGCCAGAGTGTGGGCTGACCAACAATTCCACGCTGTCTGTCAGTGTGCCAGAGTGTGGGCTGACCAACAATTCCACGCTGTCTGTCAGTGTGCCAGAGTGTGGGCTGACCAACAATGCCACGCTGTCTGTCAATGTGCCAGAGTGTGGGCTGACCAACAATTCCACGCTGTCTGTCAGTGTGCCAGAGTGTGGGCTGACCAACAATTCCACGCTGTCTGTCAGTGTGCCAGAGTGTGGGCTGACCAACAATGCCACGCTGTCTGTCAGTGCGCCAGAGTGTGGGCTGACCAACAATTCCACGCTGTCTGTCAGTGTGCCAGAGTGTGGGCTGACCAACAATTCCACGCTGTCTGTCAGTGTGCCAGAGTGTGGGCTGACCAACAATTCCACGCTGTCTGTCAGTGTGCCAGAGTGTGGGCTGACCAACAATGCCACGCTGTCTGTCAATGTGCCAGAGTGTGGGCTGACCAACAATGCCACGCTGTCTGTCAATGTGCCAGAGTGTGGGCTGACCAACAATTCCACGCTGTCTGTCAATGTGCCAGAGTGTGGGCTGACCAACAATGCCATGCTGTCTGTCAATGTGCCAGAGTGTGGGCTGACCAACA
The DNA here is from genome assembly GCF_041734735.1 of Babylonia areolata. Taxonomy (NCBI): domain Eukaryota; kingdom Metazoa; phylum Mollusca; class Gastropoda; order Neogastropoda; family Buccinidae; genus Babylonia; species Babylonia areolata. The sequence goes on from NC_134885.1 coordinate 18,623,259, forward strand.
ATGCCATGCTGTCTGTCAATGTGCGAGAGTGTGGGCTGACAAACAATTCCACGCTGTCTCTCATTGTGCTAGTGTGGGCTGACCAACAATGCCACGCTGTCTGTCAGTGTGCTAGAGTGTGGGCTCTCTGTCAGTGTGCCAGAGTGTGGGCTGTTTCTCAGTGTGCTAGAGTGTGGGCTCTCTGTCAGTGTGCCAGAGTGTGGGCTGTTTCTCAGTGTGCTAGAGTGTGGACTGTCTCTCAGTGTGTCAGAGTGTGGGCTGTTTCTCAGTGTGCTAAGAGTGTGGGCTGTCTATCAGTGTGCCAGAGTGTGGGCTGTCTCTCAAGTGTGCTAGAGTGTGGGCTGACCAGCAACCCCACACTGTCTCTCAGTGTGCTAGAGTGTGGGCTGTCTCTCAGTGTGCTAGAGTTTGGGCTGACCAACAATTCCACGCTGTTTCCCAGTGTGCTAGAGTGTGGGCTGTCTCTCAGTGTGCCAAAGTGTGGGCTGTTTCTCAGTGTGTCAGAGTATGGGCTGTCTCTCAGTGTATCAGTGTGTGGGCTGTTTCTCAGTGTGCTAAGAGTGTGGGCTGTCTCTCAGTGTGCTAGAGTGTGGGCTGCCTCTCAGTGTGCTAGAGTGTGGGCTGTCTCTCATTGTGCCAGAGTGTGGGCTGTCTCTCAGTGTGCTAGAGTGTGGGCTGCCTCTCAGTGTGCTAGAGTGTGGGCTGTCTCTCATTGTGCCAGAGTGTGGGCTGTCTCTCAGTGTGCTAGAGTGTGGGCTGTCTCTCAGTGTGCCAGAGTGTGGGCTGACCAACAACTCCACGCTGTCTCTCAATGTGCGAGAAAGTGTCGACGAACTTTCCCGGTAACGTCCAAGCGCTCACTGATTAATACTTTGTAATTATGATAATGCAAACTGACGCTCACACCGCAAAGGCATAAAGCTCGTGGTGTTAACGATAAAAGGTCATACATACATGCATCAAGTACAGCATACAGGAAGAAACGTGTGCACTCATAAACAAACATACGCGTCTAAACAAGCACAGACATCCAATGTTAATTAGATAGTAGACAGAATGGAAGAGTTGCGTCTTGAAAGACTTTTTAAAGTGAGGGATCCAAGTGATTGACATGAGAAGGACAGTTTGTTTCACATCACGGGCCAAGATAGTAATACCTTAGAGTTTGTTTCCTTTTTTTTTCTCCCGAGGAATTGTCAGCACTGTAGAATCAAGAATCGAACGAAGGAGCATAAATAGAAAGTGAATAAAACTGTTTGAGGGATTGGTCCCCAGACCTGGCTGTTTCCGGGCCCTGTGGCACGGCCAGGGAAGGCACTGAGAAAAAGAACAGTTCCAGCCCCGGGGAACAGGTGGAACTGGGACAGTCGAGCACGTCATTCGGAGCTGGACGGGGTCTGTGCCAGGCATGGCGATTACTGCTCCTGCACGTCACCATACTGGGATGACCAGTCAGCTGTCGCGCGCGTGCGTGCGTGTGTGTGTGTGTGTGTGTGTGTGTGTTCAGCAAATGGCGTTTCGAAACTCTGCGGCAGATACTAACTAGTCGATTGATCGATGGTCAATCCAGTTGGCAGTGTGTTGCCACTCCGCCCTGATAAAGATAATGCGCGTTGGCCTCGGCGTCATTCATTCAGCGGGTTTCCCGTGCGCGTGGGGGGGAAGGGGGGCGCGGATCATGGGACTGGTCCGTCGTGTGTGGTGTGGTGCGGGCCTTATCTGAGCGGCCATCTCGCCAAGGGACGGGGCACAGGAACAAGACTGAAGGATGCTAGACTTGGGGGAGACACCGTCCTCGGCCCTTCTGAGTGCCTGCTTCCTGCTGGTTGCATTGCTTACGTTGCGCGCCCTGTCCTCTGTCCCTCTTCCTCCCCCCACCCCTCCCCCACCTCTCTGTCTGTCTCTGTGAAGTTCATTGTTGGTTGGAGTGTGTGTGTGTGTGTGTATGCATGTGTGTGTGTGTGCGAGAGAGAGAGAGAGAGGGTTCGCAATAGTTATAGCGATGTATGCTGCGGTATATCACATTACATCCCGTTGTTCAGGCCTTTCCTCACCCATCTTCTCTTTTCCTTTGGCTCCTTTTCTGTCCGTCTGTCTTTCTTTCTGTCCCCATTTCCTTTGCTTTTGTTGTCCTTGTGTGCAAGACATTTTGATTTACATGATAGCCTTGTGAATGAAATAGAGAGGGAGGAAGATAGAGAGAGAGGGAGAGAGGTGGGATTGGTGATGACTTTGCCTTTCACCACGCCAGGTTTCCATTCAGTAACGATAGCCCACCAAAGGGGAAAAAAAAAATCAAAAGAAGCAAACAAACATCAATAACAAAAACTGCATTGTGAATAATGAGATAAGCGATTCATCGTCTGTCTACCCGACGGGCCAATTACGCAGCAGCAGACGGTACACTTCACGGGAGAAGAGGTTGGGGGTTTGATGCCGGCTGCAGTTGCTGTTGGATTTCTGTCGGTCCTTGACAGACCGTGGCATGAGGAGATAAGGTTCAGATACTCTGGTGGTTCACTGGTCAAGGAATTTGGCTGTGTTCGGCAATGGGTATCTTTTGGAGCTGAAAGCATTGGGCTGGTAGCGTTTGTGAGAGATCGTTCTTTGATTTGCTGGTCACATTGGTGTTTGCCGAAAATAGTTCCAAATCACTTCAACAGCAGTTCAGTACCTTCATACTGTCATCTCAGGTAATGTTGTACCGAAGAGAGAAAAAAAAGTGTAAAAACTGTTTTCTGAAAGTGTTGTGGTTCGATTCCAAGGGAGAGGGGAGCAGACAGGGGGATATAGGATCAACTGATGATGCACTCACTCACTCTCTCCTCGCATCAATAGCAGGGCCACATGGATTGGTTTTTATAGACTGTTTACTTTACAATACAGCACACATGCTAAGCAGTTCACCCTACTTAGCAAAAGCAACACACACTAAGGCAGCACACACTGCCTGCTTCAAGTACTTCCTACAAGCAGCACCTACAAGCAGCACACAGCCCAACAAGGATTTCCTTGCACCTCACATCACTGTTCAATCAGTCAGCCTGTGTCAGTCAGTTTTTCTGGGAGACAGCTGAGAACTGGCTGTGCTAATTGGTTTTATCCCTTCCCACAACATACTATGCATACAAATGCAAGCTACAACACTCGCTCCCCCAACTAGTTGAACTGAAATAACCAATCTTTGCTTGTCCTAGTGATGCTATGTGAATGACTGACAGATTCACTGCTTAATCCCAATTCGTCCAATTCAACAGATTGATCTGATTTGCTACAATTCAGCCCACTTGTTTCTACACACATTCTGTGACAAGTTCACCCGCTTACGTCATAAAGAGATTGGAGAGACAGGACAATACAACTCTCAGCATATTAGCCGGCTTGATCAAAGTTCACATTAGCATAAATTCTCCCTAGCTTACGTTCCGAAGTCCCGCCATATACCTCAGCTGTGTTAGTGAGAGGGGAGATGGAGAATGACTTGAAAGACAGGCTGCCACACGGGATGTTCCGACATGCCGACACTAGTCTGTTTTGAACACGTCGACATCTTAGGCCAGCGAATTTAGATTAAAATTTGCTTCAGGTCAAAATGTCTGCAACAAAACCGTTCTTTTTACGATAAAATAGAATAAATCATACTGATCACACTGATATAAAGTTGGCCACTCTAGGGGGGCGGGAACATAGGTAGATTTTGATTTTTAATGTCCAGAATCGAATATTTTTATTACTTCTGCCTGTGTGAGAGTGCCTTACAAAGAGTCGCAAGGCAAGCACAGGCGAAGGTTACGCAAGCGCGGTATAAGGGGTCGCCAGAGGAAAGTGCTCAGCGCGGTACAGTACATGTGACTGACTGCTGCCGTGCTGATGCTGATCTGTGAGCAGGTCACTGAATCTGAACAGTAAACTAGGAACAGAGCTCTTTCGAGTCAAAAGGAAACAAACATTTTCAATTTCATGTATTTTTTCTTAAGTGGTAGAAGACGCAAATTTTATGAATGTTTTCCAGTTTCCTACCATTCATGACATATCATAAAGAATGAAATCAGTATTATACCGAGTGCAAAGGTGAATTTTACGAAGGCAGCACAGGATCATTTAGTTCGTAAGTACAATTTTGTTGTTATTTTACGCAATGCACAACTTGGATATACTCCATGCTCCGCTTATTAACGTGTAGAATATAAATATCTAAATATGTGTTAACCCGGTTTGGTTTCATTGAACATTATCGGCGCTCTGTCCAGACAATAAACTGGGAAAGTATGGAGGGCAGATGATGGCAAAATTGAACATCATGTCTTGATGTGAAAAGAATGGTATGAAATACATATTTTTCTTTGGAAATGAAGTGGTATTTGCAAATGTGACTCACGAACCCTGGCGCAGTAGATGTTGATTTTGCGTGGGATATAAATAATAATCATAATGATAACAATGGATCCTAAAATTTTATTAATGATTATGTAAAACTTTGTTGTAACACGTGTAACATTGAATCCAAGTTACCTAAACTAACTGTCCCGACGCAGATGTTTCAATTACTGGATTTATAATAATGATAGTAATGAATCTATCATGTGATATGTGATACTTAGCCAATGCAATGCATTCAAACAAAGCCTATGCAAAATTATGTATTTTATTAATGATTACCCAAAACCTTATGACATATGTAACATGGAACCCAAAATACCTAAACTAACTCCCCCACCCTGGATGATTTTATTTTTCAGAAACACTGCAGGCACTCCATTTTCACTTTCAATTCTCCCCAGTGTTTCGTTCCACACTTCGTCTGTCTTGTGAACTGATAAACTACATCATTTCGTGATAAAACTTCACCAGACAGCAAAAGCCAAAATCAAAGTAATTTTAGGGGGTGATTTTCTACTTTGAACTTTGTTGTTTGGAACTTTTGATGCAACAAGTCTTCAACTGAAAACAGTCTTACTGAACTACATGCGTTGACTTGGTTCGAAATCTTACGCCAGTATCCGTATATTACCGTATATTACCGCATCTCGCCATGTGTCAGAAACAGTGATTGTGTCTAAACTTAATCGGATCAGAGATAAATGTACAAACAAACCATAAGAATGACGAAATTAACATACACAGTTGTTGTTGTTTTTGTGGTTTTTTTAAATATAGCAACCACAGGGTGCGAATGAACATATCGGAGGTTTCCGTGTAACATATGTACATCTCGCACGCTGTCAGAAACAACACATTCTCTGAATCTGTGTTCAAACACACACGATTGAAGGGTGTTTGTCAAACCGATTTACGCTTTCCCACGATGAATCCGCATGATTTATGTGGAAACAGTTCTAATTTTGTTTACATGTATATTTTTATTGGGTCGTTTACATGCACAGAAGTAACACAGAAAAGCGGAACTGAAAATTAATATGCGACGTCGATTGCATTTAAATAGTTGAATAGACTTTTTTTTTCAGAAAATGAGTGTATGTGCTGCAGAAGGTAGATGTGTTGACCACCTGTTGCAAGTAAAGAACCTGTAGTGTGTTCATGAATGTGCTTGCCTTTGAATGAATAAAAATACGTCAAGAGGAACGGGTTGTTTACGTCTGTCACGCGGAGTTTTTTGCGTAATATTTCAAACTTAATGTACCATTTTTACCGATGATCAATATTTTATTATCACAACGAATGAATATAGATCAGGTCTGTATGTACTGGATTTTAATCAGGTTTGTACTTATTTGTTTCTGACCACTTCATGTTTAGACACATTGCCATGTCACAAAATGGCGCCGAAATTTTGGATGTTTTTAATAATTTTCAACACATTTAAGACACAAGAACAAACCATATTCTCACAAAATTGTTGCAGACATTTCTCTAATGAATTGCAATCCTGATAACATGTGAAACATTTGAGTAATCATTGTAAACACATGTTTATACTGAATCAGACTGAGAGACCCCCATTTCCAACAAAGTTCTGGAGACTGACCCATTTTCGTTTTCCAGGCTGTCTTTGCTCTTCATGACTATCTGATGCACTTCATTTTGCCACCTTCATACTCCAGCCAGATACATTTTCTTTCCCATGATAAACCAACGTGTCTACTGCGCCTGGGTTCGTAAGTCACATTTGCAAATAGCGCTTCGTTTCCAAAGAAATATATATATTTCATACCGTTCTTTTTACATCAAGACATGTTGGTCGATTTTGCCATCATCTGCCTTCTATGCTTTCTGAATTAATTGTCTGGACAGTGCTCCGACAATGTTCATTGAAACAAACCTAGTTAACAGGTATTGAGATATTCATATACTACACGTTAATAAGAAGAGCATGAAGTATTCCCAAGGTGTGCATTGCGTAAAATGTCAACATAATTGTTCTTGCGAACTAAATGATCCCGTGCTGCCTTCGTAAATTCACCTTTGCAGTCGGTATAATACCGATTTAATTCTTTATGAAATGTCAGGACTGGTAAGAAACTGTAAAACATTCATAAAAGCAAACTTGCGTTTTCTACCAATTTAGTATGTAAAGATGAAATTAAAAATTTTGTTTTCTTTTGACCCCAACGAGTTCTCTTATTTTCTGTACGGTATCTGTCATCTGCCGCAGTGACCTACTAACGGATGTATTGGACAGCATCAGCGCGGCAGCAGTCAACCACAAGTACTGTACCGCGCTAAACACTTTCCTCTGGCGACCCCTTATACTGCGCTTGCGTAACCCTCGCTTGCTCATGCCTTGCAGATCTTTGCAAGGCGCTCTCTCATGGCCAAATGTGTGAGAAATAATTATTAAAAATCAAAATCTAATCATGTTCCCGCCCACCTACAGCGGTCAAGTTTATATCAGCGTGATCAGTATGATTTATTCTATTTTATCGTGAAAAGAACGGTTTTGTTGCAGACATTTTGACCATTTTTGTATCTGTCCTGGACTATCTAATTCAGCACGGGGATGTGCAGACCTGTTATTGTCTTACCCTTCCTCCCCTTGAGTGTGAGCAGACGATCCAATATGCATGGCAAAGATCACATAATCCATGTCGGTGTTCGGCGGGTTATGGAAATGCCAGCATCCCCTGAAAACGGTGTATAGCTGCCTTAACGGCGTGGTAAAAACGTAATACACGTAAAGGCCCCCTCTTTGATACGAGAGAACGTGGGAGTTGCAGCTTACGAACGCAGAAAAAAAATCCACGTGAAAAAATTTCAGATACTTTCCCGCCTTCTCAACTGGTTGAAACACTGTCATGCACGTGAGAGCAAACCCACGCTCCACAATCACAAACACCAGAAACAAAGTGCGCATGCTACGAGCCGTTTTGTGATAAAACAAATGATTAGATAAGAGCTTTGAACCTGGGATCAACAAATGAGTGATAAAAAACTATAAATAAAATAAATGGATACATAAAAAATGACGAGACCGGAAATGAAGAGAAAACATGCGTGGAGGTATGACCACCACCTCAAATCATCAAGAAGAATTTTTGCAGTTCTTTTTCATTTTCATATATATATATATATATATATATATATATATATATATATATATATATATATATATATATATATATAGACAGACTTGGGAGGGTCTCATGCGTACACTAGTATCTTATGAATTGGAATCAAAGAGAATGTCGCAGAAGCGTAGTGCCGACCAGTCAACAAAGACGTTGTTATACAGACTTTTGTTTTCCTCAACTATCATGATGTTGAATATTTGATGATTTGAACCCTTCCACCAAAGAAACCGGAGTTGAGGGATTCATTTGAATCCTCTCCAAGAGAGAGAGAGCGAGCGAGAGAGAGAGAGAGAGAGAGAGAGAGAGAGAGGAAGAGAGATTTTTATTCATCTCAGGTGTACATGTATATATGAGTCTCTCTCTCTCTCTCTCTCTCTCTCTCTCTCTCTCTCTCTCTCTCTCTCTGTGTGTGTGTGTGTGTGTGTGGTTGCAAAGTTCAGTATGTGTTAATGGAGGTTTGGTTGATGCTTTTCTTAACAACCTGTATTTTGATTGAGGGTTGAGAACCGCACCACTTTGTTTTCCTCCAATGTCCACAGGAAACACACGACGTCACATTTCCAAACAACTTGGCTTTCTAGGTAAATGTCAACGACTCGCTAGCCAAACCTGTTAACAGCCTGAAGACTTCCACCTAGCAAAATAGCCCTCGTTTACGCTCATTACTGGATAAACTTACTTTGGAAGATGTAAAACCACCCGGAACATAATCTGGCGTTATTGGGGTCATTTGGATTTACTGGGTTATTTAGATGGAGCAAATTGTTTCAATAGGTGTGTGTGCGTGCGTGCGTGCGTGCGTGCGTGCGTGTGTGTGTGTGTGTGTGTGTGTCATTTGCACGCTTGTGTATACACGCGTGCGTGACTGTTAACAGGTTCGCTGACCGTGATCCATTTATTTTATTTTGTTTTTTTCTTATTCGGTTAATTTGCCTTAAGGCCTGACTGGCGCCTTTGGATTGATGCGAAAGTCAGGCGTATGCTTCTTTTTTTTTTTAACAGCAGATGTGGTGTAGCATGTATGGATCAGCCCGCATGTCTTGACGCCTCTTCCTATATTATGTTCGCCTGACGATTACTTTGCGGTGAGCTCCAGTGTCCCAAACCTTCTGTTAGAAATTTTCTTTTTTTTATCTTTTATATATATATATATATATATACATACATACATACATACATATATATATATATATATGGCTCAGCACCAAAATCAAAACCTACAGAGCTGTTGTGCTGACCACGTTGTTGTACTGCTGTGAAACATAGGCGACGTATCGCTGTCACATTCAACAACTTGAGCAGTTTCACCAGAGATGCCTACGAAAGATCCTCGGCATAAAGTGGCAAGACAGGGTCTCCAACCTCCAGGTCCTAGAGAGGAGCGGCCTGCCCAGCATCGAAAGCCTACTGATCCAGTGCCAGCTACGCTGGACAGGACACGTTGTCCGCATGACAGACAGCAGGATCCCGAAGATCCTTTTGTATGGCCAGCTGAAGGAAGGCCACCGTGAACTTGGAAGACCCTGCAAGCGCTTCAAGGACACCTCGAAGACAAACTTCAAAGCCTGTGACATATACATCGCTTCCTGGGAAACTGATGCCCTTGACCGCTCTCGCTGGAGGATGTTGTGTTCTTGTGGCATAAAGACGTTTGAAGACAAGAGAACGCTGGCCATTAAGGAAAAGCGTGAGCGAAGGAAGCAGGGTCAACTTCTGGGGACGTTTTCCCTTGCAACACCTGTGGGAAGTGCTGCGCATCCAGAATCGGCCTCTTCTCCCATATGAGGACACACACCGACAGTGAAGCCTGCCTGCCTACTCATTCGTCGGACCGACAGGAGACTCCATCATATCTATCTATCTATCTATAGATACGTACATATATACGTGTGTGTGTGTGTGTCTGTGTGAGATAGTCAACTATCAGAACAGCAATGTGTATATGTGTATGTATGTATGTGTGTGTGTGTGTGTGTGTGTGTGTGTGTGTGTGTGTGTGTGTGTGTGTGTATCTGTGTGTGGTAGTCAACTATCAGAAAAGCAAAGAATCTGATAAAAGTGGAAAGCCCAAGTTACATCCCCACTCTCTCGGCCAAGAGGGCTTTGGGAAAGTCGGCGTAGGGATGGTCCCCAAAGGCCAGCTAGCTCCCAAGGCTTCGGCACTAATTGTCAGTGCAGTCTTGCACCATAGTTTGAGATTCATAGGCCTTCACAAGAGACTAAGCTGTAGATGAATATAATCAAATTTTGCAGTGGAGAAAACATTGATAATACAGCTCTGTCTCAGCTGTTGGCCCAACTGTAAGTTTATGTCAGTTTCCTTGGTGTGTGTGTGTGTGTGTGTTCGTAATCATGTATTCACATTTCCTTGTAGTCTCACAGAAGAAAACGAAGAAGAAAGAGAGAGAGAGGCGGGGGGGGGGGGGGGGAAGAAGATGATGAAGAAAAGAAAGAAAGAATCGATTGTCTGTTCCATGGCGGGTCAGTTGTGTCAGACAGCCAAGAGATTTCAGATTTGTTCCTTCCCGCGACCGGTAACTTAACTAGTTAGCCATGCTGTGTTTCCGCGACAGGCGGTTTTATCTGACATGGAAATGTCTTATTATCATTGTTGTTCTGTAAATGATGACACTTACAGTCTGAGTGGCTGTTTTACTATGGCGGCCCCCATTGGCTTGCAAGTCTGGTTAGTCTCACAATCCATGTTTTCTGTGTAAAAATGCAATATTCCTACGTTCTTCGAGAACGGTCGGCCGCCTCATGGCAGTGCCAGTGGGAACCTGTCCTGTTATTTCTTGTATGAAATGAATGAATGAATAGATAGATACACAGATAAAATACATAGACAAATAATTGTTTGGTGTCATATACTGTACCATGTCAAACTGATGCAAACTAGGCCTATTGGTTTGCTGTGCTTGGCCAAATTTCGCGCGGCTAACAGTGAAAAGACGCCCCTTCTTGCCCGGTCCGCTCTTAGCCAATCAAACGCCTCTGAAAGCTATAAGCGCTGAATCATTCATTTGGCCAAGGCTCTCCACGCCATCTTGTCAGGTTTTCGCTCTGTCTCGTCTTACGCTTTTTTTGGCTATTAAGCGTATTCATTTGGCCTTATTTTGCTGCATGCGGCTTGTCTGTATATTATTCTTACATTCTGTGTACTCGTTTCGACTCGGCCCCCTCGATTCGTTCGTTTTTTTCTACCTCTAAGTCGATCCTGTCTTTCCTTTTTTCTGTTGGGGATCGGATTTTCGCTGGGTGCCTACGCGCAGGTACCATGCCTCGTATGCCATCCTATGAAGGCAGGGATCATGATGCTGGGACTGAGACTCGGCAAGAGACTCCCAGGCCCGGAGCTCATGATTCCTCCCGATAGGGACCGCGGCGATGCGTCTTTAGACGCTGATCGAGGAGGCGACGCTCATACCAGTAAAACGGTCATGAAGGGGACTGGGGGGAAAGGGATACGAGCGTCGCCTCCCGAGGTGTCTCAGCGCGAGGCAGGTAGAGGGGGGAGTTGCAAGTCCTCTCTTGGTGGTGGGGACTCGCGGCTGGGTGTGAACTCCCAAGGGGAGGCCGCCCCCCGCCGTTACCCGGGTCCCCACACGGAGACGGCCCTCAGGGGCCCCAGTGCTGTTCCCCCTCCTCCCTTCTTGGTCGACCCCCCTTCCCCTTCTCCTGGGGGAGAGAAAAATTTGGTTCCGGGGGGGGGGGGGGGGGGGAGGTCCGCGCGTGTCAGGCGGTTCCGGGCAGTCAGACAGCTCGTCTTTGGGCGGATCTGACGCCCAAGTCGGACCTGACCTCCCTCCGACTTGGCCAGGTTTTTCCCTTCATCGAGGTCAAGGCGCCAGTGACCCTTGGGGTTGGGGTCACAGGATGGCTGGTGCCCACGGGTGGTTACCCCCATTCTACCTGTACTGGGGCGCACCTATGGTGTATGCTGGGTTGCTGGGAGGACCAGGGACCAACCCCTTGTCTGCTCCCCACCGGACCGAACCCAACACGGCTCACAGGGTGGCACACACAACCCCGACAAGTGGGATTGACTTCTTGTCAGGCAGGTCGAGCTCCTCGACCAATATTGCCACTCCATCCTCAAATCGGTGCTCTGTCAACCCACAGGTGACCTCCACGGTCACAACGGCTTCCTTTTCAGGACCGACGGCTGCCGAGGGGCCCCGCTCAGCCCGTGGGAGCCTGCAGTTCCCACCTACCCAGCCCTCGGTCCTACAGGGAGATGAGTGGGTGTTTATCCCCTCACAGCACTTGTGGGTCCCTCTGGCGTCCAGGGACGCCCTCTCTGAGAAGGTGTGGCACCCACCATCCCAAGCATGGTTGGACCTACGGTCCACACACTCCCCACCCGCTTCAGGTGTCAAGGACATAACAGCTGCGACCATGGTCCCTGCTCGGGATCGTCCCAGCTCATCCCGCTGGGCTGACCACAGCTCACAGGACGCCCCAGTGGGTACATCCACTTGGGATGGCGCCCAGCAGGGGATGGACTGCGAACATGAGTGGGAGCCCCTGTCTTCGGATGAGGACGAACAAGCGGATGAGCACCCTTCGCCCCCATCCCAGGGGGACAGATTGAGCCCACGCCTCCCTAGGGACCAGCCTGAACCAAACTCGGACTTTGCCGAGCTCGAACTGACCCTCCCCAATAGGGTCACGCATGCCGAATCAGTCCCTCAGGCAACTTTGTTGCCCTTGACCCTCCTTCGGCCATGTGACTACTCCAGAACCACAAGGCGACTCAGAGTGCCAGAAATGGTGCAGGAATGGCTTAATAAGCCATCCCGCACTGTCAGGGGTGCTGCTTCCATCCCTCCTTCTCATGTCCGTCCAAGCCGACCGGCCATGCCCAAGGCCAGATGGCAGCACCCCCAATGACTGGGCCCCGATTCAGCACCGCGAGTCATTCAGCCCCTCCAAGTAGGAAACTTGTCCCGGCATGCACATCAGTGGCATGCTCTGGGACTCAACGACTGGATTGTATCGGTGCTAGGGTCGGGATACATGCTGCCTTGGGCGGAGGACCGCCCCCCTCTAAGATCCACTCCTCCTCCTTATGTGCCCAGCTCGACGGAGCAGGAGAGCATCTTAGAGAAAGAGATATCGCACCTGCTCCTCATAGGGGCAATATCTCAACTCTCAGACCCGGGCCCCGGTTTTTACGGCCGGTTGTTTGTGATTCCAAAGGTCTCTGGAGGGGGGAGACCAGTCTTGGACTTGTCCCCCCTCAACAAATTCCTCCCCAAAATCAAATTCAAGATGGACACACAGGCACAGATTCGGGAGACCATTCAACGGGGCGATTGGGTTACCTCCATCGATCTGAAAGATGCTTATTTTCATATCCTCATCCATCCGGCATCCCGTCGGTACCTGAGGTTCGTGTGGAGGGACAAGGTGTTCCAGTTCTTGGCCCTCCCATTTGGTCTGTCCCTTGCCCCTTTCCTGTTTACCAAGGTGGTGTGGGAATTGGTGTCCATCGTCCGGTTGGAATCTATTCGTCTCTGTGTGTACCTGGACGACTGGATTATTCTGGCCCAGTCACAGGCCCTGTGCCAGAGTCATACAGCCAGACTTCTAGACCTTTGCTCCCAACTAGGCTTCATCACGAACCAGGAGAAATGCGATCTGTCCCCGAGTCAGTCCTTCGACTTCTTAGGGATGAGATTCGACACGCGGTCTATGATAGTCTCTCCGACGCCAGATCGATGGGACAGTCTGGCAGGCCTCCTCAGCCACTTGCGCCGTTCCTCCCAAGCAACAGCGCGGACACTTTCTTCCCTCCTGGGCATGATGGAGTCCATGGCACCTCTCATTCCCCTGGTCAGGGTTCTCAACGCCCTCTTCAGAGGGCACTCAGGTTACGGTGGTCCCAGAGCACTCAGCCATGGGATACCCTGATATGTCTGGGCGAGTGGTTCCTCGAGGTGACATCAGAGTGGTTAACACCCCTCTTCGGACACAGGGGGTGCCCATAGCCCCACCTACTCTTCAGGTGGCACTATTTACAGACGCCTCCTCCCTGGGCTGGGGAGCCCACATGGACTCACTCCATGCAGCAGGGACTTGGTTCCTGGAGGAGCGCCTATGCCACATCAATGTTCTGGAACTGGAGGCAGTTCGCAGGGCTCTCCTGCACTTCATGGGGGAGGCCACTGGCAAGACCATCCGCTTGTTCACGGATAATACGACGGTCGCATGTTACGTGAACAAAGGGGGGGGGGGGGGAGCGCACTCAGCAGACCTCTCCCTGCGGACCGAGGCTCTCCTCCGTTGGTGCCACAGCAAGGGCATTGCACTTTCAGCGAGACACATATCAGGAAAAGACAACATCTTGGCAGATGCTCTCAGCAGGTCCAAGAGTGTCATCCACACAGAGTGGACCCTGGACAAGGACACCCTTCAGGGGGTGTGGGAACGGTGGTTCCAGCCGATGGTGGACCTTTTTGCGACAAAGTTCAACAAGAGACTTCCCACTTACGTCTCTCCGGTCGCCGACCCAGAAGCGTGGGCAGTGGATGCTCTCTGTCTAGACTGGAGCAGTCTGATTGCCTACGCGTTTCCTCCCTTTCCAAGGTGATACGGAAAGCCAGGTTGGAACGTCCGCAGCTGATCCTCATTGCGCCAAAATGGCCAGCCCAGCCCTGGTTTCCGGTCCTTCAGTCCCTGACACATGTTCCACCCCTGGAACTGGAAACCAAACCTCATCTGCTGAGGCAGCCTCGTTCGGGCATTCCTCACTCCAATCCTCAACTGCTCCACCTGCACGCGTGGCTGCTGTGCGGTCGGAACTGTCAGCATCACCATTGAAGTCTTCCACCCCTCGGTCGGCCTCTGTGTCGGCAGCGCTGACCCAGGGGGGTGCCTCCTCTGACCTTCTCTCCATAGTCACCAAAGCAAGGAGGGAGTGAACGAAGACTTTGTATGACTTTCGCTGGAAGAAATGGTTGCGGTGGTGTGCAGCTCAGAACATTCCCCCTACTAACCCTACGAGCATGCAGCTGGCCAACTTTCTGGCTCACTGCTCCTCAGTTCTCAACCTGTCTGCTAGTTCTGTGCGAGGGTACATGTCTGCCATCTGTACCACAATCAGACAGCTAGGTGGTCCCGCCTTTGAAGCGGATTTCCTGCTCAGAGAGGTGGCTAGGGGCGCCTCTCTGAAGGAAGCTAGGAATCCCAGAAGTGCTTCTCTGGGACTTGTTCCTGGTGCTGGATTTCATTCGAAAACAGCCCTTTGAGCCATTGGGGACTATTCCTTTTGACTTGCTCACCCTCAAGACCACTTTCCTTCTGTTGCTGGCCACAGGCCATCGTAGAAGCGAGATTCATGGTCTTAGTTGAATGCCACAATATCTGGCCTTCCACAGAGATGGTTCCATCACTCTTCGTTTCCTTCCAGAGTTTCTGGCTAAGAACCAAGACCCCGAGGTCCCTTCCCCCTCTCTGAGGGTCAGACCTTTGTCTGATATTCTTGCCAAAGATGATGAGGATAGGCATCTCTGCCCTGTTCGGTGTCTCAAATGCTATTGGGATAGGTCTCGCCATAGGCGTTCTTCTCAGAGGCGTCTTCTCATCTCCCTCAATGAGAATTACAAGAAAGACATCGCTGCAGGCACCATTTCCCGCTGGGTTTCCTAAGTCATTCGTACAGCCTACTCTCATGCACACAAGGATGTCAGTTGTCTTAATCCCAGAGCACACGAAGTGCGGGCCATAGCTACTTTGGTTGCTTTCCAGCACTCAGTGCCACTGCAGCATGTCTTGGAGGCAGCTTTCTGGCGGTCTGAGAATCCCTTCATCAACTTCTACCTCTGGGATTTCCGTATGACCAGGGCTGACGGTTCCAAGGGGATTTCCTTTGTCGCGGCTAACACTGCCGTCTCGGTTACAAGGGCTCCCCATACGAACCAGTAGGTGTTGCCCTCCTCCATTTGCTTTAAATTCTGCATCAGTTTGACATGGTACAGTATACTCCATGTTTGGTGATACATATACTTACCATGTCAAACTCGAATGCCCGCCCGTCCGTCCCCGCGTCTCCGCCGTGGTTCTCATGGGGCATTTTCTTCGATGGCCACGGAATGATTCAGCGCTTATAGCTTTTAGAGGCGTTTGATTGGCTACGAGCGGACCGGGCAAGAAGGGGCGTCTTTTCACTGTTAGTCGCGCGAAATTTGGCCAAGCAGAGCAAACCGATAGGCCTAGTTTGCATCAGTTTGACATGGTAAGTATATGTATCACCAAACATGGAGTGTAATACAAACTCCTCCTATTGGATGGATGGATGGGTGACCTGAATTAAAATGAAATAATAAATGAAGAGCCGAAATACATAAAAAAATGAATGAATACCACAAACAGAAATGAATCAACAAGTAACTGAAGAAACAAAGAAACTATTCTCTGACAGACATATTTGCAACCAGCGAATAAATCGTGCATCATGTTGTGTATTACACATTCCTCAGCTAGAAAGATACAGGATGCCCCGTTCCCCTCCCCTCCCATTAAATCCCCTCCTAAACCACTGTTTTCAGTCAAACACCCCCACCATCCTATTTAAAAATGGATAAATTGTTCCCCCTGAAAAAAAAGAAAATGAAAAAAAGATGAAGCCGCCCTCTCACCTTCACATACACACCAGCAACATGTCTTATCAATACCAGACGAAGAGATCGGTGGTGTCAAGAGAACAGAATCACAACAGCAGCAGTTGGGTCACACACATATACACACAGAGGTATCCGTTGTGTGATTGGAAGGTGTCAGGACTGATGGTAAAAAAACAAAGAATGATTTTTTAAAGGCCTTGGGGAAGGGGATACAACACGGCACACGGACGGACGATAGGCAGACAGTTTTCACTGGCCCTGTGTGGACTCTAGTTTTGTGTGGCAAGAAGGCTTGTTTTCCAGCTGTGCACTGGTGCTATTTTCCTGATCAACCCTTTTCACTCCTTCCCCTCCACCCCCCCCCCCCCCCCACCCCCCGCCCCTCCCAAGAAAATCTTGTTTTCGTTTAGACCCTCCTCATACCCCCCCCCCCCTTCCCCTACACCCAATTTTTTTTTATATTGTTTTTATTTTTTAGGGTTACAGGACGCAGCGGGGTTCTATTCATAGCATGTGGCCGTCAGAGAGTGGCCGAGCCTCTTGAAGTGGTTGGACCTGACCAACCCCTACAGGAAACGTGCTGCTTCCTGTTCCTTCTTTCTCCCTCCTCCTCTCGCCAAGTCACAGGAGGAGAATGGTTAGGATGAATCCATGGAATGGTTGAGTTTTAAGTAAAATACAAAATTATAGTTGCTCATATGTACATAGTACACAGACGTGTACACACACACACACACACACACACACACACACACACACACACACACACACACCCCTACCTTTTGACCTCTTTTGCATACTTTAAGATCCCCAGGCATAGAAACGAAGATCGATCATTCATATGAAACTGTTATTTCTAGACGCTTTGAGCCTTGATATCGTGCAGAACAAAAGTTATGCATCATCTTCATATCATCATTACCATTATTATTGCTGTTCTTGCATATTTCTTTTCTTGTCTTGTCTTTGTTTCGGTTTTTTTTTTTTTTTTCCAGTGTATTTTTCAGTCTCAGATTCTTTTTTTCTTCACAATTCTTATTTGTATCTAACATCATTATTCTCTGACAGCACAGCACTACGAAGTCGGTGGGTTGTGGTTTTTCTTCCCTGGAGAGGCTGGGGGGACACCAGTGAATTGTAAGTGATGTCTCCTCCAGACACGAAGCAGGAGGCGGGTGGGTGGTCACTGTTAATGAGACATCTGACGTTATTCATCAGGCGGACGCGTTACCTCTAGGCCATCACTCTACATATAATAATAATAATAATAATAATCAGAAGAAACATATATTTTATATCAGTGTCAGCTCCTATGGATCTGTTTATGTGCCATTACCCTCACTTTGACCATGTCTACATAACATGCACAGACAAAAGCAAGACCCCAATTTGGGCTCCAGAAGGAAGCAGACATGACCGACCTTCCCTCGGTGTCGTATATTGGTCCCCCACGCCTCCCAGTGGCAAGGCACAGCACGTGTCAGTGAAGTACCTCTCTGAACAGACTTCTATTTTGAGGCGTCTGTCATCGTCAGTCTCCCCTTCCCCCCTCCTGAACTCTCTCGAACTCACTCTCTCTCTCTCTCTCTATCTATCTGTCTAACACACACACACACACACACACACACACACACAAACACACGCAAATAAAGAGGTTGGAAGCCCCACAAAAATGGGAGGGTTGGGGGGGGGGGGGGGGGGGGCAGAGGCGCGCGCGCGCGCGCGCGCGTGTGTGTGTGTGTGAGTTTGGATGCTTTTCAAATGTCTTGATAGTGTTTATTAACATTTGACAGCGTCAAAATGACCTGGTTTTGATAGCGCTCATTTGCGTTCAGGCAGAGGGAAGGAGGGAGGGAGAGATAGACAGCAAAAACAAAAACAAACAAACAAAAAACAAGAGAGGCAAGGCTTTCAAGACTCACTTGTGATACACTTTTTAAAAAATCCAAGCTTTTTATGTATTGAGTATAATTTCAAAATGTAATGTTTAAGATGAGAAAGATTAGTTTAAAGCAAATTAAATCCCCTAGCATTAATTGCAGAGTAATTTCCCTTTTATACTATCTGCACCAAAAACGTTTGCAAAATAAATAAAACTTCCCTGAACAGAAAATGATAATAATGACTGCTCTTGTTGTTGGGTCAGAATATCAGATCAAAGTGTCAAGTTTAGAGAATACAAAAGATATAAATATAACAGTAAATGCAGTTTGCATATAATTAGGCTTCATTTTTTTGTTTTTTGTGCCCATCCCAGAGGTGCAATATTGTTTTAAACAAGATGACTGGAAAGAACTGAATTTTTCCTATTTTTATGCCTAATTTGGTGTCAACTGACAAAGTATTTGTGGAGAAAATGTCAATGTTAAAGTTTACCACGGACACACAGACACACACACACACACAGACAACCGAACACCGGGTTAAAACATAGACTCACTTTGTTTACACAAGTGAGTCAAAAAGACAGACAGAGAGAAATGTGTGTGTGTGTGTGTGTGTGTGTGTGTAGTGTATACATTTTTCATAGAGCTGGCTAGTATCCAACTGCCAGTGGTGCAGTGTAGTTTTACAATTATTGTGATAATGAACGAATGAATGAATGTATAGTTTTCATTTGTATCGTCATAAACATTCACCCCCCATCCCCCATCCACCCAATTGTTGATGAAATCTCTGAATGGAAAATGAAGAATTCGTTAGTAAAGAAGCGTGGAAGCCGGAAAGCAGTTAAAGCAGTCTCAGGCAGCGCGTGAAGATTTAGTCCATTGCCTGTCGTCAGTGACCACTCCACCATCTGTCGGAATGTTCGTCACACTCGGTGCACTTTCACGTTCATAATCCGTCACTTGATTTTGTTGTACCATAAGTGTGGCCTTCCCTGACGTTCATATTTCAACAATTGGATTTTTTTTTTTTTTTTTTTTTTTTTAAGGTCTTGTGTCGTCTCTGTGTTCACCAGGTCTCTGTTTCATCTGCATTTCTGTGTGTGCGGTTGTTTTTTTGGTTTTTTTTTTGTGTGTGTGTTTTTTTGGGGGGAAGGATGAGGGGTTCCATGTTTTTGTCGAGAATCTGTTCCACTAGCCCTGTTTCCTCGTGTCTTTATTTTGTCAGGTTGACTTAGGCGTGTTCTGCGTTGCTTCGTTTGTTTTGTTTTGTTTTGATTTTTTTTTTTTTTTTTTTTTTTGTGGGGGTGCGGGTATGTTCCATCGTGTATATATTTCGTCAAACAGATTGGCTTATGTTCTACACGGCTTCTATTTCGGTAATCTGTGAACTGATTTCGTTTAGATGTTTACGTGCCATCAGCTGTCCGTTTCCTCATGTCTGGACACTCATAATTGAATTTAGAGGTTCTTATGTTAGATCACCTCTATTTTCCTCAACTTCTTTGCTGCCTATGTCTGCTTAA
Organism: Babylonia areolata; assembly: GCF_041734735.1. Lineage (NCBI taxonomy): Eukaryota > Metazoa > Mollusca > Gastropoda > Neogastropoda > Buccinidae > Babylonia > Babylonia areolata. The sequence continues at coordinate 18,642,827 of NC_134885.1, forward strand.
CTTAACCCAAGCCTTGGGAGCATGGCGGAAAAGGAAGCCAAAGGAGAAAGGCAGAGATGAGCTGTATAGATATGAGAAGGATGAAGGTTGACAGTTGACAGTACAGGCATGTCAAGCGCTCCAAGAGCAGCATAGAGTTGATTCTTGGCCCACTGTAACATCTTCAATACCGCACCCAAACGTCTCAAATTCCTTTATTGCCTCACCGTTACGTCACAAATCCTCTTTATACGTCACAAATCCCCTTTAATACTACACGGTAATGTCTCAGACCCCTTTTATTACCCCATCACAACGTCACAAATCCGGTTTATTACCGCACTGTTACGTCACAAATCCCCTTTAATGCCGCATTGTAACGCCACAAATCCCGTTTAATGCCGCACCTGAACGTCACAGATCCCTTTAATGCTGCGCCGTAACGTTTCAAATTCCCTCTAATACCGCAGCGGAACGTCTCAGATCCCTTAAATCCGTGCTGTAATATAAACCCCTTTACTACCATACTGTAACGGTACAAATCCCACTTGATACCGCTGCTTGTTGATGAGGACAGAGGGCTTAGAACCACGCCATTCTGGTTTTCTGCACTCGCCAGCAACATAATCATTGGGTTTTTTTCCTTCACTCGTCAACAACAAAATATGCGAATGAAATGTGGTAATGTCTTTGATATACAATTAAACGTTATTTGGTCACACTTCTAAATATTAAGAAGTTGATTAAAACGATTACTTTTTTCAGGATGTCAAAGCATGTTTTCTTTGTTTATTTCAATGTAATTAAAATGAATATATTTTTCACGATGTCAAAGCACGTTTTCTGATGGTTGTTTTTATTACATTAAAAAATATGGTTAAAAAATATACGTTTTCAAGCGACGATGATGCGGTTTCTAAACTTTTTCTTGAGCTTACAGTGAAGGGTTTTGATCATTTTTGTTTAAAAACATAAATGCAGTGATTCTTCTGACCAGCCAATGCAAAATTATCAAAACACTGGCGCCAACGTCGTCCATCCTGACCGTCCCCATACACAGCCACCCACACCCAGGCTCAGTCTGTAGAAGTCTGTCGGTGTCAGACCCCCGTGAGACCACCCACCGGAAGAGACCATCAGTTCCGTGGTGCAGTTTGTTCTGATTCTGCTCATGCATAGTGCTGTATGTACTAATCCCTGTACCGAAAGCAGCATTTGTTTGGTTGTTGTTTGGTTGTCATTCCCTTTATAGTCCTGTACCGGCACTGTTGACTTTGGTATAGTTCACCACAGGTGTGAAAATGGGTGTGTGTGTGTGTGTGTGTGTGGGGGGGATTAGAATGTGACACCATTTTGTAAGCAGGATATGAAATGGCACTATTTTGAGACTTTTCCCCGTTGGTGTTGGACGATAAGAACAGTTACGAAAATGATGACAATGTGGAAATCATTTTTTTGTTTCATTGCATGGCTGTGCTCCACGCTTTATTTCATAACAATATTCTGCCCGTCAGACAGGCCTGAGAAACACTGACGCCTGCAGTGTTGGTCAGGAAATTGAGCGACGCTCTCAGCGATGCCTGCCTGACGTGCTAAGCGAATGACACACGAGTATGTGAGCCCCTCCCCCCCCCCCCCCCCCCCCAACCCGCCCCTCCCACCCGTCTTTCCAGCTGATCTTCTGGCACTTCCGTCTCTGGTCGGGGAACTGGACGGGACTCGAGTCGCTTTTCTCTTCCCTGCTTATTGTTCGGTCTTCCTCCCTGCCTCTTCCTTTTCTTTTTCATTCTCGTGTACTTTTAACTCTCTCCATACGAACGGCGAAAGGGACGACGTTAACAGCGTTTCACCCCAATTACCATCATCAAAATATTGCAAGCGGAAGGCTCTTATACTGAAGAGGTGAATGTTGACAGAGAATACCACAATTCTGACGACGGAAGCTAAAAGTTGGGTCATTCAGACACCCACTGGACATCCGAGGGGTCTGCGTAGAGGAGAAGAGAGGACTGGCCGTACTGAGTGAGTTAAATTTGATCAGATACTCGTGCCGTTTTGGAGGCCTGAAGCAGCAAACATTGTAACAAAAGAAATGGCGCTGTCTACCCAGTTACTTTCTGCAAAAGCTACCCCCACCCTCCCCTCCTACACACACACACAGACTTGTTTGTTTTTCACTTTCAGTATATTTTTATTTGGGAAAAAAAAGTGCTGCTGAACAAGTGAATGGAATTTTGAAGGAAAAAAGGAAACGTAATGTAAAGCAATATATGGCTTGAAAAAAGAAAGCTTGTTGTAAAGCAGTTTATGGCTTGGTATTTTTTGAAATAGGTTATAATACCCCATAGTCCATTCACCAGGAGGGGAAAAAGGGGCAGAAAAAGAAATCGCTGCTGAATCGAACAAACAACAACAACAACAACAAAAAAAAAAAAAAAAAAAAGAACAAAAAGCAGATACAAACACCCAAAAGCCAACAAGTCACAGTGCAGGCCATACACACACTCACACCTACCTCTTCAATGAAATAACTCCGTCATCCCTGATTATGTCCAGAAAAACCGCAGGAAATCTTTCCCTTTTTTCTTCTTCTTCTTTTGTGTGTGTGTGTGTGTGTGTGTGTGTGTGTGTCTGGGGGTTCCAAATGGAAGCCGTCCTTCTATGAGGACCCTGGAAACTGCCAGCAGACCTTGAACTCCGTTCAGTCCCGGGTGAAAGGAACGTGGGGTGGATTGCACGGGTACCCTGGCTCGTGGGTCCGACTAAACTGCGCCGGCAGTACAGCCGATGACTGGTTATATGAAAGGCGGCGTGTCCGAGTGGACAGCCGGGCGGGTAGCACGTGCTACAAGGAGAAAGACTCGCCCGCTGTGCCAATCAGCCGGCGCTCTTTTTCCTCCCCACCCGCCCAGCCTCCTCCTGTCTGAGGCAGCGATACCCGGTGAAGTACTTATCCAGTCATTTGAGACTGACTGGTTGACTGACTGGCTGCCTCAGTTTCTGTTTCTCTGGCTCTTTCTGTCCCTTTGCCCCCCCCCCCCCCCCCCCCCTGCTGGTGAATAGTTCCTTTGCGAGAACCCCTTCCCTCCCTCTCCCCCCACCCCGGTCCCCCTCCCCCCCCCCCCCCCCCCCTCCCCCAACCTCTCTCGCTTTTTCTCATCCATCTTTCTTTCTTCAACTCTGTCTGCCTGTCTGTCTGTCTGTCTCTGTCTCTCTGTCTATCTCATTTTGTGTAACATAAACAGACACCGGCGATATACGCTGGCCAAATTTATATTTGTGATTTCTGGTCTAAAAGTACACATATTTTAAACCGTAGATTAATCAAAATTATGCCTAAAAGTACACATATTTTAAACCGTAGATTAATCAAAATTATGCCCAATGCATGAGGAATCCAAAGGGAAGTTAATTTTGTTTTGAAATGTCCTGCCATTACATACATATCCCTGTTTTTTGTTGTTTGTTTGTTTTGTTTTTTTCCTTTAACTGTCTTTATTGATATCATCGAATGATAAAGATAATGTACACATTTTAGCTTTGTGTTTAGAAAGAGCACTTCAGCTGAGATTGACAGACACTTATCCAAATTGTGGTGATTGGTTGTGTTTGTGGTGTTCATATAAATTGTTATAGTGACACATGTTAAACTATGTTATCACCCCTTGTGTATATGGGGCTTTGGCTTTAAATAAATAAATCGTCTTAATCTGATCTCCCTCCATCCTTCCCGCTTTCTCACAGTGTCTGTCTATCTGTGTCTTTCTGTCTCAGTCTCGATGTCTCTCTTTCTCTCTGTCAGTCTCTGACTGTCTCTCTGTTTGTCTGTCTGTCTCTCTCTCTCTCTCTCTCTCCCCTCCCCTCCCTCCCTCAGTATATTAGTGTCTGGTACTACTGTGTTGTTTTTCTGTTCCAAAACTGGACTGCAACAGTATTTTGTATCAGGCACTTCTCTTTCTGTTCATGGCCACGTTTTTGATAACAAAACTGTTGTGACCCACAGGTGTGAAAAGCCAGCTTCGTCGTGAATAATTATTTTAGATCATTACCGCACCCGTGCCCCAGTTTCCTTCATTAATGTAGCTTTCAGCCTCAAATATTGTTGTCACAGATATTTCATTTTGTTTAAGATAGATTCTGACGAAATGAAGAATAACTTTTCCCGCTTGGAACAGATTCATATCGACAAGAAAACGGGTACAATTAAAAGCAAATAATTGGGGGAAACTTAGGGGGTGGGGAGCGAGGGGTGGAAGTGGATGTCCGGGCAGGAATCCAAACTGTATAGACACTGAAATAACCATTGACGAGGACGTGACTGCATTATAAACGCACAAGCTTATTGATTAGGTCGTGTGTGCATTATAAACTCGCAAAAGCACATTGATGAAGACGTGCGTGATATAAATGCGCAATGTTGCGCAGCTCTGACTGTTCATGATGGAGGATGAAGATGATTTCGCATCTCACTCTATCATACCACCTGCACACCATTTGCAGTTCGGGAAGAGAGAGAACTCTTGCCATTTACTTCTGTCTACATACCGATACAGGTATTAAACCAAACTGATTGGCTGTCTTTTTGCCACAACGTAAACACACAATTGTGAGATCATCACCCAACACCCCCACTTAATCGAAACGATTACGCACACAAACCAATACTGAATAAACTTAATTCTTTAAGTTTAACTGTACTCTTCTAACACTAGTACCTTTGAACAAAATGTTTAACAATTATATCTTCCACCAACTGAAATACACTGGTTAAACAGCATTGTATGTTGCACTTGTATATATTAATTACCTAACTGTGCCAGTGTACTGATAGTGCATTACAAAAATAATTGAAAATTGCACTCTTCAAAAACAAAGAACATCAACAATATTCTGTAGGGATGTGTATTCTACAGCAGCTATGAAGAACACTTATTTCCCAAAAATCAGAGATCTGAATTTGCTCAACTGGGATTTTGCGGCAGGTTTTGTCATGACATCTGCCAACATCTGTGCAGTAGGGCAGTATGTGAGCATCATTTTGCCTCTTTTCAATTCTGAACGAATGAAATGGTATCGGACATCAGCGTATTTTGACCTTTGCCTGTTCACAGGATTGTTTGAGAGGGCAATTGTGCCTTGATTGTCTTCAAAGGTTACCTTGATGTCCGCCACCAATGTCATTCAACAACTGAGTTAAATACAAACTCCCTTGGACTGCTGCTGCAAGGGCTATATACGTAGCTTCACATGTTGATAGTGCCACTTTTGGCTGTTTCCTTGATTTCCAAGAAATCTGAGGACCACTTTCAGTCAGACTGAAACAGTAACCAGAAGTACTGCATCTGTCTTCTGCAGATGACGCCCAATCAGCATCACTGTAGCCTGTGAGGCTCAACCCTTTTTCACTTTTCTTGTAGCACAACTCATAGTCAAGAGTTCCTTTCAAATATCTCAGCACATGCTTAACTGCCACCCAGTGAGCTTGAACCGGGTTAGACAAGTGCTGAGACAGCTTGGTAACAACCCAGCATATGTCTGGCCTAGTGCCCATCATGACATAAATCAGACTGCCGACAACTTCACAATACTTTCGTGAGTCAGCTGGTTCTTCACTGTTGTTTTCTAGCTTTTGCTCAGAAGGAGTGTCTCTTGGCTTACATTCTGACATTTCATACCTTTCAGGCATATTCTGAATGTATCTTTTCTGGTTCATTTTGACAAATCCATCACCTTGCTCAAAATCAATGCCAAGAAAATATGAAAGCTTGCCCATGTCTTTCATTTTGAACCTATCTTTCAACATCTGCTTAGTGTCACACACCAGTGTATCATTGCTTGCAGCAACAATCAAATCATCCACCCAAACAAGTATCACAACCATGCCTCCCTTGGAGTGCTTTGTGTAAACACAATTATCAGAGAGACTGTACAAAACTATTTTGTATCATATGACTGTGCAACAATTTGTTCCAGTTTCTGCCAGACTGCTTCAAGCCGTACAGTGACTTGTTCAGCCTGTACACTTGTTTCTCACCACTATCATTCTGAACTTCAAACCCTGTAGCTTGGTCCATGTATATTTCACAGTCGGGGGGGGGCAAGCTGCATCAACATATGCACAGAAGACAGATTAGCTGTAGATGCGAATGTGTCATGGTAATCAAGCCCTTCTTTTTGACTGTAACCTTTCGCTACATGGCGAGCTTTGTGAGTCTTGGAACCATTTGCACTTTCTTTGATTGTGTACACCCAACGTCCCCCCACTGCTTGTCTACCTTCTGGGAGAGTGGTCAGAGTGAATGTTTCATTTTCTCTTAGAGAATCCATTTCCTCTCTCATAGTTTCTTTCCAGTTATCAGAATCAGGTGATTCTATCGCTTCTCTGTATGTCTGAGGGAAAGTGCTGAATTTGTAACAGTAATCAATATTTGTCATGATCTGGTCATCATCCTCAAACTTTGTCTCATAATCTGCATGATAAGCTGGGGGCCTTTTGTCCCTTCTATGATACCTTTTTCTTTGTTCACCACACGGTGTGTGGACTGGTTGCACATTTTTTTTAGCTCTCCTTCAGTGATTTTGCATGAATCATGCACTCTGACCTCTCTTCAGGTACATTTTCAACAACAAAATGACGTTTCAATATCATATCATATCATCATCTGAACAGTGACTTTCTGTCTGTGTCCCTTGTTCATTCACAGTCACCCCTGTATTCACACATGCTTTCTTTGGTACAAACTCTACCACTCTGTACTTCCTGACTTCACCTGTCTCAGGAAAATACACAAGGTATGCAGGGCTATTTCTGTCATTGCCAACAAATATCCCTTTTTTGCATCTTGGGTCAAGTTTCTGTTTGCCCTGAGTGTATGCATAACATTCAGAACCAAAAGTGCGCATGTTTGCCACGTTAGGTCTCCGACCTGTGAGTGCCTGAAATGGTGTAACTTTGAGCCTTTCACTGTAACACCTATTTCTGATGTATGCTGCTGTGAAAACTGCGTATGGCCACAGCTCTTTGGGTAACTCTGCCTGAATCTGTAAACATCTGGCCATCTCGAACAGAGTTCGCCAATGTCTCTCCGCTGTCCCACTTTGATGGGGAGAATACGGAGCAGATGTGTCATACTTGATCTGATTCTTTCTCAGGAGTATTCTGAATGCTCCTGAAGTGAACTCTGTGCCATTGTCTGACCTAATACATTTCACCTTTTCATAAGGTGCAGTATCAGCCAAAAATCGCTCTGTTGCAACAACAGTTTCGGCCTTGCTCTTCATGAAATAGACAAACATCACACCTGAATAATCATCAGTGAACGCAGTAGAATACGTGAAACCTTCTTTTGACTCTGGGGTAATGGGTCCTGCAAGATCTGTGTGCATCAGTTCAAATAGAGCAGTTGAACGGACACGTGGTGTCCTACTTCTTTCATTTGTCATCTTTCCCAACAAACACACGTCACATTCACACTGCTTGCTCTTTCCAACCACTTTCATTCCATCCACTACTCTTTCAAGGTTAACGCACATCTTCATAGTTGCAGTGACCAAGCATTTCGTGTCATCCCTTCAGGTCTTGTGTGAAATTTACACTGTCAGTTTCGTTAGAACTGTTACTACATGCTTTGAGACAGTATAATCTGCCATGTTTTTCAACATTGAACTTTGTACCATCGTTGTACCTAAGCTCTGCTGACCTGGGTTGGAATGAAACGCTTGCTCCTTTCTCAGTAGCAGCTTGCACTGAGAAGATGCTTTGTGGGTAAGTAGGCACATATAAAGTATTTGTTAATGTCACATCAACAATTTTGCCTTCAGAGTTCATCATCTTCACATGTAAATCCCCTTTCTTCAGGGCAACATTATTGCTCTTTTCACCATTGGCTAGTTCTATGTAATGTTTTTCTGCTTTGAAAGTGTCATCAAACCTTCTGAACTTAGACAAGTCATTCAATTGTGGGTAGTTGCCCCACAATCTACAAGTAGCATGTCAGCTTTATTCTTTGTCGATCCACAAGCACTGGCTTCGAACGCAAAAGAATGTTCATAGTCTTCATGAGAGTCTTGTGAATCAGTGACATCACTAACCTTGTCTCTGTCACTTCTACTACCACCTTTGTGCCCTTGGCGTCGACACGAACTGTCTGTATGGTTGCTCTTGTGACACAAACTGCACCACAGTTTCTTTGGCTTCTTGCAGTTCCTTGCAATATGTCCCACCTGGCCACACTTGAACCACCTCACACCTTCATGTCTGTTGGTAGGACTGTGTGCCATCATCAACAAAGAATCCTCACAGGATGCTGATGACCTTGACCGTTCTGTCTCCTCGAAACTGCGTAAAGCCACCTTGAATTCCGTAAAGGTCTGCTTCTCACTCTGTGTCACCACTGCAATAAAAGACTGGAAACTGTCCGGCAATCCCTTCAGGACCATTGCAATCAGCAAACTGTCTGCCACTGTTTCTCCTGCATTCCTTAGTGCATCTGCTGCAGTCTCTGCTCTAATAACATAATTAGTAATTGTCTCTGTTGGTCTCTTCACCAGCGATGTTAGCTCTGTGTAGAGAGAGAGAGATTACCCTTGGTGTACTTTTCCCGGCATAATGCGCACAAAGAATTTTCAGCGCCCCTCTTCCATCGTCGACAGCATCTCTCATAACGAGAGACAAACTTTTGTCATCTAGAAACTGAATAAACTCCGCGAACGCTTCTTCATTCTGTTCTTCATCAACCTCTTCATCCAACGGTTTTAAGATGGCGTCCTTCAGCTTTTGTAATCTCATGTAGCCGAGAAATTTTACTTCCCACTGTCCATAATTGCTTTCTTCTCCATCGAAAATGAGTCTTGACTGTGAAAACCTATTCATCTTACTGCTGGGCCCATAACCTGTTGCGCAGCTCTGACTGATCATGATGGAGGATGAAGATGATTTCGCATCTCACTCTATCATACCACCTGCACACCATTTGCAGTTCGGGAAGAGAGAGAACTCTTGCCATTTACTTCCGTCTACATACTGATACAGGTATTGCAACCAAACTGATTGGCTGTCTTTTTGCCACAACATAAACACACAATTGTGAGATCATCACCCAACACGCAAGCAAACATAAAATGAAGAACTGTCGGACAGCCCAAACACGTGCAGCACGTCTTGTGCAAAGGACAAGTTGCCATCCCCAGTGAATCGAATGACGCTCTGTGGGATGTGGTTCCAGCAGTAGGGAGAGCCAGCTTGAGCTTCAATTGCAGTGGCACGCTGTGGTTCCATTAATGCAGATGTGTGTGGCCAGGCTGACATTTGCCTTCCATTACCACTGGTGGACACTGCCCTTTGTGTCTCTTGGCCAGCCACCACCGTCCGCCAACATGCAGTGTGACTGTCCACCACGTCACGTGGAACATATGTATGACTTTCTTTCAGTTGCCTTCTTGTCGTTTTAGTCCAGGACAGATACAAAAATGGTCAAAATGTCTGCAACAAAACCGTTCTTTTCACGATAAAATAGAATAAATCATACTGATCACGCTGATATAAACTTGACCGCTGTAGGTGGGCGGGAACATGATTAGATTTTGATTTTTAATAATTATTTCTCACACATTTGGCCATGAGAGATCACCTTACAAAGATCTGCAAGGCATGAGCAAGCGAGGGTTACGCAAGCGCGGTATAAGGGGTCGCCAGAGGAAAGCGTTTACCGCGGTACAGTACTTGTGGCTGACAGCTGCCGAGCTGAAGCTATCCTATACCTCTGTTAGTAGGTCACTGCGGCAGATGACAGATACCGTACAGAAAATAAGAGAACTCTTTGGGGTCAAAAGGAAACAAAATTTTTAATTTCATCTATTACATACTAAATTGGTAGAAAACGCAAGTTTACTTTTATGAATGTTTTACAGTTTCTTATCAGTCCTGACATTTCATAAAGAATTAAATTGGTATTTTACCGACTGCAAAGGTGAATTTACGAAGGCAGCATGGGATCATTTAGTTCACAGGAACAATTATGTTGACATTTTACGCAATGCACAACTTGGAAATACTTCATGCTCTGCTTATTAACGTGTAGTATATGAATATCTCAGTACCTGTTAACTAGGTTTGTTTCAATGAACATTGTCAGAGCACTGTCCAGACAATTAATTCAGAAAGCATGGAAGGCAGATGATGGCAAAATCGACCAACATCATGTCTTGATGTAAAAAGAACGGTATGAAATTTTTTTTTTTCTTTGGAAATGAAGCGGCATTTGCAAATGTGGCTCACGAACCCTGCCGCAGTAGACACGTCGGTTTAGCTTGGGAAAGAAAATGTATCTGGCTGGAGTATGAAGGTGGCAAAATGAAGTGCATCAGATAGTCATGAAGAGCAAAGACAGCCTGGAAAATGAAAATAGGTCAGTCTCCAGAACTTTGTTGGAAATGGGGGTCTCTCAGTCTGATTCAGTATAAACATGTGTTTACAATGATTATTCAAATGTTTCACATGTTATCAGGATTGCAATTCATTAGAGAAATGTCTGCAACAATTTTGTGAGGATATGGTTTGTTCTTGTGTAAATGTGTTGAAAATTATTAAAAACATCCAAAATTTCGGCGCCATTTTGTGACATGGCAATGTGTCTAAACATGAAGTGGTCAGAAACAAATAAGTACAAACCTGATTAAAATCCAGTACATACAGGCCTGATCTATATTCATTCCTTGTGATAATAAAACATTGATCATCAGTAAAAATGGTACATTAAGTTTGAAATATTACGCACAAAAACCCGCGTGACAGACGTAAACAACCCATTCCTCTTGACGTATTTTTATTCATTCAAACGCAAGCACATTCATGAATACACTACACATTCTTTATTTGCAACATGTGGTCAACACATCTATCTTCTGCAGCACATACACTCGTTTTCTGAAAAAAAAATGACTGTTCAACTGTTTAAATGCAATCGACGTCGCATATTAATTTTCAGTTCCGCTTTTCTGTGTTACTTCAGTGCATGTAAACGACCCAATAAAAATATACATGTAAACAAATTTAGAACTGTTTCCACATAAATCATGTGGATTCATCGCGGGAAAGCATAAATCGGTTTGACAAACACCCTTCAATCGTGTGTGTTTGAACACAGATTCAGAGAATGTGTTGTTTCCGACAGCGTGTGAGATGTACATATGTTACACGGAAATCTCCGATATGTTCATTCGCACCCCGTGGTTGCTATATTAAAAACAACAACAACAACAACAAAACTGTGTATGTTAATTTCGTCGTTGTTATGGTTTGTTTGTACTTTATCTCCGATTCGATTAAGTTTAGACACAATCACTGTTTCTGACACATGGCGAGATGCGGTAATATACGGATACTGGCGTAAGATTTCGAACCAAGTCAATGCATGTAGTTCAGTAAGACTGTTATCAGTTGAAGACTTGTTGCATCAAAAGTTCCAAACAAGAAAGTTCAAAGCAGAAAATCACCCACTTAAATTACCTTGATTTTGGTTTTTGCTGTCTGGTGAAGTTTTATCACGAAATGATGTAAACTAGTTTATTAGTTCACAAGACAGACGAAGTGTGGAACGAAACACTGGGGAGAATTGATGTGAAAATGGAGTGCCTACAATGTTTCTGAAAAATAAAATCATCCAGGGTGGGGGAGTTAGTTTAGGTATTTTGGGTTCCATGTTACATATGTCATAAGGTTTTAGATAATTAAAATACATAATTTTGAACAGGCTTTGTTTGAATGCATTGCGTTGGCTAAGGATCGCGTGATAGATTCATTACTATCATTATTATAAATCCAGTAATTCAAACATCTGCGTCGGGAAAGTTAGTTTAGGTAACTTGGATTCAATGTTACACGTGTTACAGGAAAGTTTTACATAATCATTAATAAAATTTATGATCCATTGTTATCATTATGATTATTATTTATATCCCACGTTAAATCGACGTCTACTGCATCAGGGTTCGTGAGTCACATTTGCAAATACTGCTTCATTTCCAAAGAAAAATATGTATTTCATACCGTTCTTTTCACATCAAGACATGATGTTCAATTTTGTCATCATCTGCCCTCCATACTTTCCCAATTTATTGTCTGGACATAGCGTCGATAATGTTCATTGAAACCGAAACGGGTTAACACATATTTAGATATTCATATTCTACACGTTAATAAGCAAGTTGTGCATTGCGTAAAATATCAACAAAATTGTACTTACGAACTAAATGATCCCATGCTGCCTTTGTAAATTCACCTTTGCAGTCGGCATAATACTGATTTCATTCTTTATGATATGTCATGAATGGTAGGAAACTGGAAAACATTCATAAAAACGGATTTGCGCCTTCTACCACTTTAGTATAAAATACATGAAATTGAAAATGTTTGTTTCCTTTTGACCCGAAAGAGCTGTGTTCCTAGCTTATTGTTCAAATTCAGTGACCTGCTCACAGATCAGCATCAGCGCGGCAGCAGTCAGTCACATGTACTGTACCGCACTGAACGCTTTCCTCTGGCGACCCCTTTTACAGCGCTTGCGTAACCTTCGCGTGTGCTTGCCTTGCGACTCTTTGTAAGGCGCTCTCGCACAGGCAGAAGTAATAAAAATATTCGATTCTGGTCATTAAAAATCAAAATCTACCTATGTTCCCGCCCCCCTATAGTGGCCAACTTTATATCAGTGTGATCAGTATGATTTATTCTATTTTATCGTAAAAAGAACGGTTTTGTTGCAGACATTTTGACCTAACGCAAATTTTAATCTAAATTTCCTGGCCTATTTTGTTTTCAAATATGTTACACACCATCTCAGTAAAAAGGGGGAGGAGGGGTAGTTGTGGGCTGGTATGTGTGTGTGTGTGTTTGTCTGTCTGTCTGTCTGTCTGTTGGTCGGTCGTGGGTCCGGGTAAAACTACAGTGCTCAATGACCAAGCTCCAATGTAGTGCAGTGTGCTCCAGCTGTTGCCCAATCTTCCGCTGCTTCATAACGGAATACCAACGAAACAGTTGTTTTCTCATCGCAGTATCATGATTGCTAAGAGATGCTATCAAAGGTCAGAGAAGACTGATTCAGACTGGTCTTATTCATTCAGCAAGATATAAAATCTAGCTAACGGGCATTAATTCGGTTATTAAAAAAAAAAGTCAAAGTGAAGCACTACTTGCATAACATCAGTGCACAAAAACTTGCGACACAAATAACCAACACGGGCCAGAAAAAAAAGAAAGAAAAAAGAACCGCCCCCCCACCCCCACCCCCATCCCAGGAAAAAACAACAACAAAAAACAAAAAAAAAAACAGACATTACTTTGGGAAAGCGTGAGAAGTCCCTTATTTTGATAAAAAATATTTCCTTTTTCATCGGAGTTGGTTTCTTGTCTTCTCCCAATGCTAATCTTAGAAAAATGAGACAGAAAAAGAAAAGAGGGGGGCGATGACAACGACGATCATGATAATGACAGTAGCGTTACCGAAGACATCAACAGTGATGACACTGAAACTGACATCTATCTATTGTATTTCACATGAGATGGATCACTGCAATGCATCGACATCAAATTCAACATCGGAATCAATAGCAAACAACGAAATCAATAAGACAATGTGTATAACAAACAAAAATATAATATACCAAGACTTGAACCGAATCTTTCTCTCTCTCTTAGATTTGTATTGGTAAAAGACAAGAAACCAACCCCGATGACAAAAAAAAAAAAAGTTTTTGATAAAAAAAAAAATAAGGGGGACTTCTCATGCTTTTTCACACATTGTGAGAAAGCGTGGAGGTGCTCTCCCCCCCCCCCCCCCCCCCCCCCCCCCCCCCCCCCACGATTTCTCGCAATTGAGAGAAAACGTGCGTGGGGAATGGCCACACTTTTTCGCAATCCCACGATTTCTCTCAAAGTAAGAAAGATCGTGGGATTGCGAGAAATCATGGGTTGACAGGAGCCCAGCAAGTGGAGTTTTGGCCAGTAACACCCCAGATCTACAACTTTCGTAACTTGGGCAGTGACAACCAGTCGGCGATTTATTGTTTAATTATCCGTCCACGTGTTCACGATTGAACAGATGTAGCTCTCGAATTCTCGTGTCACACCCAGATTCAGACACGCAATCATTCGAAAAACAACAAATTGATGTCGGCCACGTAATGGTACAAACAACAGATAAATGAAATAACAACAGAAAGAATTTCGGCGGTCAACTCCACCCAGAAGAAACAGATGCAATCGGCTTTTCTTTTGACCCTGCTGGACGCAGGTGCAGTCTGCCAATCGTTGAGTGGCCTTTGGCATTTTCTGCCGTCCCCGGAATGTCTTTGAGATGAAGTGGCCGTCCACAATGTCAAAAACCACAGTCAGGCTTGCAAGTTGTGATGTCATGAGGGGGAATGTAGGGAACTTGAAGACTGCCAACAGCAGAGTATGGTGTACAGATTCCATCGACATTGTCAACTGTGGATCTTTACTTATAATTGTCAATGAACAGGTCACAGTGGACAGAGCTATGTCATTATGACGGACGATATATATCTTCCCCTCTTCCTCCTCCTGCCCCATTTCTGGGTGATTTTGGAACTAGGTCGGGCCATGGAAATAACAAGTATTGCTGCGCACACTTCTGTCTGTTGCTGTCCCCCTGTGACAAATAACAGGTTGTCCTGATTGGCTTTTGTGCAACAGTCAGACCGCGTAACCGCCCTGGTGCAGGCCACACACAGTCAATACCCCGCTCACCCACCCAAACACCTGCATCCATATTCACGAGTCTTGTTACACTAGTATATTCCCTATATTCGCACTTCCAACCCCTTAAAGATTTAGGTCAGTTTTTATAATGTGCGAAAGGGTGAGAATGCGAACGAGCATTTCGACGTCAAAACAAAACGCGCACAGACAGGCAGTCATTTCCTAATGAAGAATAGTGAAGTGATGAAGTGGGCGCCTCCTATGTCAGAAAGTGATCACCGCCAAGCACGCTAGTTTCGCTGTGATGAAAGGAAATTTTGAGGGAGGAGGTGGGTGATGGGGCGCAGTATGAGCAGAGTATGGCCTGTAGTTTCCTTCTAAAATGTGAAGTGTGTAACTTTGCTCAGAAATATCAGTCATGGACAGGTTATGGACAGACCATAGTGGGCAATGTCGTGACGTCATCGGGCACAGTTCTCTGAAGGGCGTTAAGGGCGCTACGTTTTTCTCTTCCATCTTTTCTTTCTCCGTCTGTTGTATGATGTGGAAAAGGAAGTAAGGCCAGGGGTGTCTTGCTGTTTTATTATGCCTGCCAGCTGCTCCACCTCCCTCTCCTGACTCTTGGCAGCTCATCCTGATCGGCCAATGTGTAACGGTCATGTCGTGGAACCCTTAAAGCAGGTTCTATGCAAATGTTGACATGGAAGATCGGAAAAAACCGGCACTCCCCCTCGGAACGCCAGATGGACTTCCCACCCTCACAGACACTCAGGACTCCGCTCCTTGGAACTGCGATACCCTGTCCAAACCTAGACCCCCAGCACTGAACAGCATGGACTCAAGGGCGTAAGCCAATAGGTCGTTAAACGCAACAACGCACATCGGGAAAACCGATTCCCACTCTCATGCCACAAGGCGCCAGTACCACAATTGAACACAGGTCCCTCTGTTTCGAAGTCCAAAGTTGTGATCAGTCAGCTATTGAAACACAGCACTGGTGTCTGGTAAGTTATTTAGAGCTGGTTCTTAAAGTGTTGACCAACGTCGGTTATTCCTTGAATGTCAGGAAACAGGCTCTTGGAATTCGTTGACCTTATTTTCTGGGTTATATATTTATTTTTAACATAATAATTACTTTTATTCGTGATTTAATTATCTTTTCTGTTGTATTTCTTCGTTTTAGTCTTCTTTCATTCTAATTTTCCGTCCTTTTTTCTGTCTGTTTATCGTTATTCCACCAACCCGCTCCCCATTTTTTATACCCTCTTTTTCTTTCTGCATGTGATCCGCGAGGGCTGTGTGTCATTTTGTAAATTTCACCAGCAGTTGTTCCTCAACACCTTGGTCCGGAAGGAAGACGCGCTTTTTTTTTCTCTTTTTTTTTCTGCTGCCCCATCATCTGCTCCGTTTCAGTGGCATTACTGCCACGCCGCTCATTTAGATTCCGCCATACACGGCCACACCCGGGTTCGTCCGTCGCAGATCCAGCGTCGGCAGTCCACAGGGAACCATCGATGTTAGGTCGCCAGGAGGCCACACACCAGAGGAGACCCTGCACTGCTGCTGAGTCACTTCGGTGGTGTTCAGTGGTGCCTGTTTTGTTTTAACGTACTTAGGACACCACCTACTAAGCCCCCTACTAACGACAATAATGCCTTAGTCGCGGAGCCAGACTGAGTGAGCGTCCCTCCCAGAGTGGAGACCGCCACCAAGTCTCTCAAACAACAGCCCCCCATGAATCTGCCGACACTGACGACATTGACAGGACTCACCCCAACCACAGAAGTGGAGGGGTATCGAAACTGAGGTCACCATGAGAGCAGGGCATGAAAGGCCACAGACTTTGAGACTATTTTGTTTATATTGATGACAATGAAGGAGGAGGAGGATGACGATGATGATGACGATGTCGCTATGGAAGTCCATTTTTGGTTTGGGACTGCGTGACAAGGCTGTACTCTACGCTTCCTGTCATAATGATATCCCGGCGTTAACCAGGCCCGAGAGATACAGACACTTGCAGTGTTGGTCAGATAATTAGAGCAACACACCCAAAGACGCATCCTTGAAGTGGATGACACTCGACTGTGTGGTCCCAGTCTCCCCATTTAAGCCCACAGCACACTCAACTCTGGGTAGGAGCTGGCCACGGGCCGAAAAACCCACCTCCGCTGGGATTCGAACCCGCGTCCTCCCAGCCGTCAGTCCGCGACGCTAACCACTTCGACACGGCGGCTGGTCTGTTTTATTTTTATTATATTTATTTATTCATTCATTAGGTTGGTTAGTTAGTTATTTGTTTATTTATTCATTCGTTCATTTATTTATTTCCCAGCTTTTGCAGGGTTTTTTTTTACTTCCAGTATCTGTTCTTTCATTCTGATTGGGTTGTTTTTTTTCGAAAGGGTTCACTATATTGGCTTCTTCGAAATTCTCATCTGTTACCCTACCTCAACTGCGACATGGTGGCGTTGGCTGAATTGATGAGGCCATTGGGCATATTTTGTGTGTGTGTGTGTGTATACATATACGACATATAAACATTAGTCGTTAAAGAAAATAAATAGATTTTTTTTTTAAAGCAGAAAGAAGAAGATGATGAAAAAAAAACATCTGCTCACAACGCAGCGTTTTCATCACAAGGGACGTGCAAAGAATCTTATGGTCCACAATATCGTGTATGTGTGTGTGTGTGTGTGTGTGTGTGTGTGTGTGTGTGAATGGATGGTGTGGGCGGGGAGGAGAATAAGAAGGGCATGATGTGTATGTGGGGGTGGGGGTGGAAGAGGGGAGAGAACAAGACGAGCTGGGAGGAAAACACGCAGAAATGCCCAGAACACAGAAACAGAAATCAATTAACAGACAATACCGTCCTCTCTGTCTGTCTGCCTGTCTGTCTCTCTTTCTCTCATTCTCCCCCCCCCCCCCCTCTCTCTCTCTCTCTCTCTCTCTCTCTCTCTACCTCTCTTCTTGTGCTGATACCAAAGCAGATGCTGTGGAATCATCGGTTCGGCGTTGGACTTCTGGTTCAGTGTTCGCCAGTGATCGGGTTTTCAGGCCCATTTCGGCATGATGTTGTGTCTGTGGAAAAGGCACTTTTCTCCGATTTTCTTCACTCCACCCAGGTGTAAATGGGTAGCAGAATTCGGCTGGGAAAGGTTAAAACGGCAGAAGGGAGGATAGTACCCTACCAATGCCATACCCAAAGACAGTGAATTTGAATTCAAAGCCCTTATGTCCGCAAAATGCTGCGAGACCTTCAACCGTTAACCTTTTAATGCATAAGCCACACTTCAGCAAGTGTGAACGAGACTCGTGATTGATAGATTGCTGGACTGCGGAACGCCCAGTTTCCAATGTCGAATTGTTTTAGGCCTTCTTGTTTTGTCTTGATGAAATATATTGTTTGCGCTGTTTAGGGGGGGGGGGGGGGGGGGGGGGGGGTCAGGGTTGGTGTACAGTGACACAAAAATTTTCCCCACTGTCTTCGTTTATGTGCACGTGTTTGCGTGTATTGTATTGTATTGTATAACGTTTTTGTCACAACAGATTTATCTGTGTGAAATTCGGGCAGCTCTGCCCGTGGACAGCACGTCGTATCCGTGCAGCGCCACCCATATTTGTTTTTCTCTTTTTCCGTCTGTAAATGTATTCGTATTAATATCAAACTTGAATTTTCTGCAGATTTCCGCCAAGAATAGTCCTTTTCTTTCCATGAAATATTTTACGTGTGCAAAGAGCATGCTGCACACGGGACCATGGTTTATCGTCTAATCCGAAAGACACCCACACGATGACTCGAAGTCAAGTGGAGGGATGCAGGGGAGTGAAAATGACGGTCTTTGAATTGGACTCGAACTTTCAACCGTCGATTAACTTCACCCAACAAAAACGTCCCCAGCTAATGCGATGTCCACAAGTTCCTTTTTCTTATTTTTAGAACAGTGGACCCTGAAACATGAAACATCACAGTGCACATGTTTTTGAGTGTGTGTTTTCACGGGATTTCAGTTAAAAATAGCCCGCGACTCCGTGACTGTCCAGTTTCAGTTTCAGTAGCTCAAGGAGGCGTCACTGCGAACGGACAAATCCATATACGCTACACCACATTGCCAAGCAGATGCCTGACCAGCAGCGTAACCCAACGCGCTTTGTCAGGCCTTGAGACTGTCCAGTGGTGGTGAAGTGAGGGGAAATGGATGGCTTGCACGCGCACATCGTTTTGCTGCGGCTCACACGAGTGGGCTGTCGTTGAGTCACATGGTTGTGCACCATTTGAAATGGTGGAGGATCGAGACAGAGAAGCCAGTCTGCCGTGAAGTGGTTAATAGCTTGTCGCTAATGCACAACTCTCTCTCTCTCTCTCTCTCTCTCTCTCTCTCGCTCTGTGTGTGTGTGTGTGTGTGTGTGTGCAACTACTTGTGCAAACATCCCTGACGCAGTATTCCCAAGGTTGAAAAGACCCGTTTTTATGCTGTGCACTCAAGCCTCATGTGTCTCAGAGGGAGCAACACACATGCGCGCGCGTGCACGTGTCTCTGTTCTCCAACAAAGACCACAGTGATGGATTACTGGTTAGACGTTGTGAAGCCAGGTCCGATTAGCCTATTACCATTTCACCTAGGCCTGCTCTTTGATCGTGCTGCCATCCTTATTGGCCTCTCGACAGTTTCTTCCTGTAATGTTTCGACTAACCACCGATCCCATTTGGTCTATTTAATCTCTCTCTCTCGCGCGTGCACCTCGGGGATCAGCTGCATAGCACGAGACATAAGTTCATATCCCCCAAACCCCAAAACAGACGCGGCAAAAGAGGTGGGAAAAGATTGTGCTTAGGTAGCAGAATGACAAAAGCAGAGCGGCTGTTAAAGAAATTCTTTAGAATCGGCAATTGGAATTGTTCCAGCGCGAGAATGAGAATCTCAACAATTGAGAAATTGGCATATGATTTTGACATTTTATGTCTCCAAGAGACCAGGACAAGTGCAGACAGACCAATACATTTTGAGAATTTCAGTCTTTCAAAGGAATGAAGGAAGAGGAGTAGCAATCATATTGAACAAAAACCTAAAAAAACAAAGTTTCCACCATAAATCTAGAGAAATGGTGTAGCAACTCATGTGAACTAGTGGGGGTGCGTCTCGAAAAACCTGACGGAATTCACAAAAGCATCGTGCTCATCAATGCCTATGTTCACCCAGAAACCTGCACAACAAAAGAGGATTGGGTTTTTTTTAGAGGAAATAGAGAACGAACTTGGAGACTCAGTCATAATCTGTGGAGACATCAATGCAAGATCGAAGCTATGGGACAAGCGGAACACCAACCCACAAGGACTCGCACTTGAAGGAATGATAGGGTAAATTCTTCTTAGCCCATTAACAACCACATCCCCAACTCGCCTTGGAACAAGACAAGGGGACAGTGACAGTGTGATCGACATCGCTTTAACATCTCCAAAATTCAGAGCAGAAGTGAATGCAGAGACGCTTCCACACCAAGGCAGTGACCACCTCCCGGTAGTGTTCAGTCTACAGAAACTGTCAGATAAACCCTGTATGAAACCGTGTGATCCATTTCAGTATGAAACCAAAGAGACAACCGTCATCGAAAAATTAAGACGCAGAAAAGAAACAAAAGAACGGCACCGAACAGGATGCAAACTATTCAGCCCCCATGGTGGAATCCCGACACAGAGAGAGCCTGGATAGAAAAACATGCGGCTGTCAAACTTTGGCAAAAAGAAAGAACAAAACCATCTCCGGACAAAGATATTGAAACAAAAATGAAAGAAAAAACTAAACAGTTTGAAATCATTGCTCAAGAGGCCAAAAATGACAAGTGGAAACAGTTTTGCGAGGCACTCAGATATGACTCAACATTGACATAGTTCTGGCAATTTTATCG
This sequence comes from Babylonia areolata, assembly GCF_041734735.1. Taxonomy (NCBI): domain Eukaryota; kingdom Metazoa; phylum Mollusca; class Gastropoda; order Neogastropoda; family Buccinidae; genus Babylonia; species Babylonia areolata. Next base: position 18,663,426 of record NC_134885.1, read on the forward strand.
TCGCATGGAAGGGAAAACGTGCACAACAACAACCCCAGACATGGTAGACACTGACGGAACCAAGCTTAAGACAAACGAAGAAAAAGGATCCGCCATGCTCAAACGTTTCATACAACAGAGCAATCAAAGAAACTTAGATGAGAAAAAAGAAATATGTTGAGGAGTTAAACCAAACCCATATGCAGACTGGACCTGATAATGACTTGACAATAGATGATCTAAACGAAGCAATAGCTAAATGCAAGAAAGAATCAGCTCCTGGCCCAGACAAAGTTCGCTACTCGGACATCAAGGAACTATCGGAAGAAGACAGAAGCAAACTTTTCAATCTATATCAAAACAGTTTCCACAATGGACATGTGCCGGAGGACTGGACACACAGCTTCTTAAAACCCATACCAAAACCAGGAAAGGACCATCATCAGGTAAGCGGCTACCGGATCTTAACCATGCAAAACATTGCTGGAAAGCTCATGGAACACATGATAGCCAGGAAACTTGCAAGGGATCTTGAACACAGGCACATTCTCCCTTCAAATCAAGGTGGTTACAGAACAGGCAAGTCCACATGGGAAAACACAGCTGCTTTTGCATATGAGGTGTATGAAGGATTTCAAAGAAAAGAAGAAACACTAGCAGTAGCAATCGATCTTGAAGATGCCTACAATAAAGTCCAGTTTGCGCACCTCATGGAGCTGCTACTAAGGTATGGAGTAAGTTTGACACTGACAAGATGGATAGCAGCAGCGCTTCAGGAAAGAACCGTCGTCCTACGCCTCAGAGATTGGATGTCTGCACCTTCTAAATTATCCATGGGAATGCCACAAGGGTCTCCGCTCTCTCCTGTCCTCTACAATGTCTACACGAAGGGCCTTGCAGACTTAAACAACAATGGAATAGCTTGGGTGCTTACTCTTGCGGATGATGGCCTGGTCTTCAAAACTTCGAAAGATGCTCAGGAAAGAACTAAAGCCGTCCAGAAACAACTAAACAATATTGCTTAATGGTGCAAAGACACAGGATCTTCCATCAATCCAGCGAAAGCCCAAACGTTGCTGTGCACCCTCAACAACAGAACCGTGAGCAAATCACCACCTTCTGTGTCATTCGATGGGATTCAGATCGAGAAAACTGAATGCCTACGCTATCTAGGAATACACTTTGACAGGATGCTGACCTTCAGAAAACATGCGGAAAATACTGTTCTCAAATGCAAAAAGGGCCTTTCAGTCTTAAAAGCAATGGCAACCAAAGGTATTGAACAACGCCACCTCTTCCTGCTATACCAATCACTCGTCCTCAGTGTGATCGACTACGGACTTGGGCTAACAACACCGTCTCAAAGCAACCTCCTAAAATTAGAAAGAGTTGAAAATGAAGCTATGAGGCTGATCCTTGGAACAACAAAAGACACGCCCACAGAAACCATGTGATACCTGCTTGACCTTCCTTCAGTGCAGGCCAGAAACAAGTTAGAACAGGTCAAGACCTACTTCAAAGCATTAGAAAACCCTCAAAACCCACTGCATGACGCAGTCAAAGAACAAAAAGGCATCCGTCTAGGACGAGGAAGATCATGGATGGGGCAAGCAGAAGACACAATCCAGCTAGTATGCCGACTACAAGACCTGAAAGAAACCAAAGAATGGGAGAAAAAACCCGAAAACCTCAACCATCTATTCAACTCAGCCATTTCACCCACTCTAGGAAGACATTGTCGGGAATGGCCAGAGGGCAAAACTGATGCGGAAGTGAAACTACTCATAGAAGAAACAGTAAAGAAGAGGACATCATCATATACACAGATGGCTCAGTCACCAAAGACCAGTCCGGCTGGGGATTCACTGCAAAACAAAATGGAAAAACAGTTAGGGAAGAGAATGCTGCCTACAAAGTCACAACCTCCAGCCTAACGATGGAAGTTGAAGCTGTGACACATGCCCTCCAGTGGCTATCGTCCATCCATACGCCCGGAAACCAACATGCCATGATTCTAACTGACTCAATGAACCTCATACAGAAAATTGAAAACGGAATGGGAAGCCCAGAGTGGCATAAGGCAATGCGCAACTTTCAGATAAAAAAACTCACATGGTCATACTGCCCGGGACATGCAGGAGTTAAGGGAAATGAGCGAGCTGACAGACTTGCTGGTAACGCAACACCAACGAGCGACCTACATCTAGGAAAATCGGAAATCCTCAGAAAAGTCAAAGAATATCAAAAAGAACAGGTACAAGGCCATCACACCATCGATCGCCTCAAAGAAATAAAAGCAGAGAGAGGGAGCGGCCGTAAGTCTAACATGAAAGGTAGAGCACGATGCTTTGCAAATCAAATATCGGCATCATTTCCAAACCAGCATTGCGCAAATTTCTTCAAAACGGAACAAAGTCTCTGTGGGCTTTTCCAAATACAATAGACTGAGCAACACACTAGACGCCACATTCTTGGCATCAGAGATATTTTCCCATCCCTCTTGCAGCCAATCAGTGGCAGCCTCTGTGCGTGTGTGTATTTGTGTGTTTGTGTGCATGTGTGGGTCTGTATTTTTGAGTGCGTTTGTGCATACACGAGAGTGTAAGTGTACACATGTGTCAGGACAGTTCTGTGCACGTGTTTGTGTGTGTTTGTGTGTGAGGGGGAGGTTGGGGTGCGGGGGGAAGTGGGGTAGAGGATGAGGTATGTGAGTGTATGCATGCCTACACTGTGGGAGCAACAGGATATTGGAACGTATATATCTATATCTATATATATATATATATATATATATTATATATATGTGTGTGTGGGGGGTGGGGGGGGGGGGGGGGAGATATGGGCATATGTGTGTGTGCTTGCACAAGTAAGTGTTATGTGTGTGTGTGTGTGTGTGTGTGGGTGCCGTGGAAGCTGCGATACGTAGACTAGAAATGAGTGTGTGGAGGAGGGGGGTAGAGGAGGTGCAGGGTAATGTGTGTGTGTGTGTGTGTGCGTGTGTGTGTGTGTTGGAGCTCATGTACGTTTATATGTATTTAACTGTGCTTTCATATCTTTGAAACTGCATGTTTGGTGCATATCTGTTATGCATGTGTGGGTGTATGTGTGAATGTGTTTCTTCATGTTTTACATTTATTTGCTTATTTATCATCATTGTTATCTTATTTATTTATTATTATTATTATTATTATTATTACTACCTTTTTGACTCACTTGTGTAAACAAAGTGAGTATGTTTTAACCCGGTGTTCGGTTGTCTGTGTGTGTGTCTGTGTGTCTGTGTGTCCGTGGTAAACTTTAACATTGACATTTTCTCTGCAAATGCTTTGTCAGTTGACACCAAATTAGGCATAAAAATAGGAAAAATTCAGTTCTTTCCAGTCATCTTGTTTTAAACAATATTGCACCTCTGGGATGGGCATAAAAAAAATAAAAAATGAAGACTAATTATATGCAAACTGCATTTACTGTTAAATTTATATTTTTTGTATTCTCTAAACTTGGCATTTTGATCTGATATTCTAACCCAACAACAAGAGCAGTCATTATTATCATTTTTTTGTTCAAACAGGAACTTGTTTTGCTAAGCATGGAAGTTTTATTTATTTTGCAAACGTTTTTCGTGCAGATAGTAAAAAAGGAAAATTACTCTGTAATTAATGCTAGGGGACTTAATTCGAATCTGGTTAGGACTTTTTTTCTTTTTTCTTTTTTTTTAACGCGAAGCTTTATAATAACAAATACAGAACACATTTTAACGATAGATTTTTTTTTTTTTTTTTTTTTTTTTTTTTTTAGTGTATCACAAGTGAGTCTTGAAGGCCTTGCCTCTCTTGTTTATATTATGATTATTATTTATTTATTTATTTATGTAATCTTATCTATTATTTATTCACCTTTTTTTCTTTTTTCTTTTTTTTCTCAAGGCCTGACTAAGCGCGTTGGGTTACGCTGCTGGTCAGGCATCTGCTTGGCAGATGTGGTGTAGCGTATACGGATTTGTCCGAACGCAGTGACGCCTCCTTGAGCTACTGAAACTGAAACTCTCACACACACACACACACACACACTCAGAGACCAACTCAGTATATAGGCAGTGTGGAAATATTTGAATCAGGATCCTCAGTTTAGCATGATGGGGATGATACGTGGACATGTCTTTGCCGCATGCTGCAGAATCCACCAGCCATCCTCGCACAGCGGACTGTACACATTCTTTGTTCCCGCTCAGTTTGTCAGCAGTGAACTGTCTTTTATCCACACTGATTTATATTTTATTTCATCTCTTTTTTATGCTTATCTTAACTGATCATCAAGATCTCCATATTCGAGTATTTGACATCCCATTTTTGACTCACTTGTGTAAACAAAATGAGTCTGTGTTTTAACCCGGTGTTCGGTTGTCTCTGTGTGTGTGTGTCTGTGTGTCCGTAGTAAACTTTAACATTGACATTTTCTCTGCAAATACTTTGTCAGTTGACACCAAATTAGGCATAAAAATAGGAAAAATTCAGTTCTTTCCAGTCATCTTGTTTAAAACAATATTGCACCTCTGGGATGGGCACAAAAAAAATAAAAAATGAAGCCTAATTATATGCAAACTGCATTTACTGTTATATTTATATTTTTGTAATCTCTAAACTTGGCACTTTGATCTGATATTCTGACACAACAACAAGAGCAGTCATTATTATCATTTTTTGTTCAAACAGGAACTTCTTTTGCTAAGCATGGAAGTTTTATTTATTTTGCAAACGTTTTGGTGCAGATAGTAAAGAAGGGAAATTACTCTGTAATTAATGCAAGGGGACTTAATTTGCTTTAAACTGATCTTTCTCATCTTAAACATTACATTTTGAAATTATACTCAGTACATAAAAAGCTTGTGTGTTTTACTCTCAGTGTACAGGGCTTTCACTATGTTCATTCGCCCAAGTGGTCTTTTTCGGAAAATACTAAAATCAATACGACGAGTGGACTTTACAGATTTGTTGGCTGAGCCCTGAAGGTCATGGGCAAAGATCAATTGCGTACACATATTTATACACATTCAAAGCGCGTGCTCATATTCTTCGCGAACGCGAACGACGCCATTTTGTTTCAAGTTGTTGACCTGCCCCTTCAATCCTATATTCAATGGACAATACACGATAACATGTGTTGGAAAGTTGGAGAAGGAGATCGTTAAATATTTATTCAGAGAAAGATTTGTGAACGCCTCATCACTTACTGGATTATGCCCCAAACTGCCATAAAAATATCCACAGAATCAGTCGGAATTCACAGTTAAAAATTGTAAACCATGCAAGTTAATACCCTTGAACTGATCACGATGAAACGAAAAAATTTCCAGTCTTGACTTTTCTAAAAATGAAGTCCTTTTCACGTCTTACGACGTTTAGAAGTACTTGTACTTGGCTGTACATGTTATTAGTTTAACAAAATACTAAATTTAGTAAGAGATGTATTAAGTGAAGACGGAGGCTTTCTGAGCCATGAACAATTCTGTAAAAAATGGAACATAAGGGTAAACTACTTACACTATCAAAGTTGTACACAAGCAGTAAAGCAATACATTAAAAAGGAAAGGATAGTAATAATCAACAACGAAAATAACCAGAACACAAAAGCATTAGACATGATATGTAGAGTTACAAAAGGACCAAGAACATATTATAATATTTTGCTTGAAAAATTAGAAATATATGACATAAAACCGTTTGTTAATTGGGAGAGAAAACTGGATGTTGTAATAGATTGGAAAACTGCTTTAGAGTTAATTAAGAAGACAAAAGAAATCAAACTAAAATGGTTCCAAATCCGAATTTGCTTTAGAATTCTAGTCACAAATAGTATTCTTAGAAGAATGGGATTGACAGAAAGTGAAAAATGCAACTTTTGCAATATTGAAAAAGATACTATACACCATTATCTGTGGGAATGCAGCTATATACAGTCTTACTGGTTAGAACTGGAAACATTATTGTGCCAAGTGTGTGAAAGATTATCCTTTAATACTGAACTTGTTTTGTTTGGAACTGACGACAAAACGAAAACAGACGAAGTACTCAACCTGATTATATTATGGGCTAAATTTTTTATATACAAAAGCAGAATCAATGAAATCAGACCAACAATATCAGCATTCGTGAAGGAAGTACAGTACAACTACTGCACTGAAAAATATGTGTCCAGAATGGAAATGCGCTATAACAAATTTGAACAGAAGTGGTTCCCGTACATGGGAATAATAAACGATTTAAATGATTAGTCTAGTATGGTACATCGGAATATATAAGAATGGTTAAAGAAACTAGTTTTTTGCTGCCAGTATCGTTGCTGTCTTATTTTTACTTTATTGTATTTTATTTTTGTATACAACACTGCCAACCACACGTACAGACATACCGGCGACAGGCGAATTTCTGCAACACCATATGCTAAATCTCAATTACCATTTATGTATCTGTAATTGAAATATCAGATGCTTTGGTGCCATTAAGCCAACATTCAAGTGTCTGTGTGTAGCCCATTTCGTTTGCCAATGTGTGTGTGTGAATGTGCGCGCGAGAGTGTGCGAGAGGGAGCGTTTTGTGCATATGTGAGTATTGGGCAGGAGGAGGATTGGGGGGGTGGGGGAGGGGGGTGTATGCGTGTTTGTGTCTGGCTGTTTGCTACTCTGTGTATGTAAGAGATAAAGAGAATAACATAATGATCGGACAGATGGCTAGTTTAGAATGTACACAATATTATGTAACAGGTTTTGATGTTTTCATAATGATAATAATAATAATTGATAATACTTTTGTTGTTTTTTCTTCATGATTATGTTTGTACATTCTAACAACCTGTACTAAACTGGATTATTCTCGGTGTTCCCTCGATGTCTCAGAAGGAGATTATGTTGCTAGTTTTGTGGTATATTGACCGAGGGATTATACGTTAAAGAGTGTGTGTGCGGGAGGGCCTCACTGTGTGTGTGTGTGTGTGTGTGTGTGTGTGTGTTCGGATTGGGGAGATGAAAAAAAAAAAAAAACAAAAAAACCCCTTGCAGTTGGATGAATGATATAACTTCAATGAAGCAAGGGTCAGTGTTTATGTGTTTTCCTTGAAGCAGATTCTACGGTGTAATGCTTCATTGTTTTTGTTGGAATCAAACAATGTATTTTGTTATATTGTTTACACAAATGTGAAATGTTATTACATGTTTCTTGACAGACATAACCTTCTCTGCAAGGGAAGACAAAACAAAACAAAACAAACAAAAACAAAACAAAACAAAAACAAAAAAACAACAACAACAACTAAATTTTCATATCAACTTTAAAACTATAAAACTAGAATGAACATAAAAGAGAAATTGAATCGACCGTGTCGTACTACATTCCCGGCGGGTGTAACTAAACTTGTACATCTATCTAGATCTAGTGAAAACGGCTAAATGTTGCAGTGTGATTGCGGCGATAGCCATTAAAAAGATTTTTTTTTATTTTATTTTTTTTTATTGCCCTTAAAGATTTTTTGAACGCCCAAGATACACCAGAATAATATGATTTAAACAGCGTTCTCACTGCGAATACCGCAATTGATTTATCGCCCTTAAAAAAGTATGTTCAAATGTTAAATTTTAGAACGTCAGTTAAGGAGCCACGATAGTGTAATGGATAAGGCAGTTTCTTCTCAACCGAACACGCGGGGTTCGAATCTGGTTAGGACTTCTTTTCTTTTTTTTCTTTTTCTTTTTTTAACGCGAAACTTTATAATAACAAATACAGAACACATTTTAACGATTAGATTTTTTTTTTTTTTTTTTTTTTTTTTTTTTTAAAGTGTATCACAAGTGAGTCTTGAAGGCCTTGCCTCTCTTGTTATGATTTGAACTAGCTTTTATTAAAGTTTGTTCTCGACAGTCATACGTGTTGCGTAATTTGTGTGGGGCCGTGACGCTGTGACGACGAAGGATGGTTCACAGGGGGTTGGTTGGTGGAGACCATCCGTGTGTGTTGGATAGTTCGGACTCTGTACTGAGCTGTGTGCTAGCTGACTGGGAAGGCCAAGCAGCATTGGCTTGAAGGAGTTCAGAATATCTCATCATTGACTGTTGATCGCTCCTGGCCTCAGGTCATATTTCTTTTCTACCCAGGACCTCCCCCCTTCCATGCTGAGCGGTGTTGGTTGGTTGGTTGTTAATTTAGCGTCTGTTCACTGAAAGAAGGGTGTGTGTGTGCGTGAACTCAGAACTCAGAACTCATTTAATTGTCGTAAAACCATCACAGGAATTATGGACACTATAAACTAAACACAACAAGCAAACAAAAAGTAAAAGCAATAAGTTGTGAGCACATGCAGGATATTCCATAAGACATAGTTATGGACTGCGAACTTTAAAGCATTCATATATGTATTTTGCCAGTTCTGGTTGGAAATAATTTTGTGGCAACAGAGAACTCGGCCTTTGGATTATTGTGTTGCCAGTGCCATCTGGCCAGTGATTCGAAGACTGGGAATTAACTGTCACAAGTAGGCGAGATCTCAAGTTAGAGTACACACTACACGTGTCCAGAAAATGCAGTTCATCCTTTATAACTCCACATGATTTACATAGCGGGTCTTTCCTAGTTACGTTGTAGTGACGTCCACGCTCAATTTCAAGTTCATGTGCACTTATTCGCAATCGACATAGTGCTCCTCTGTGTTTAGTATTTTTGCAGCTCACCAGGTAAGGTTGTAATGTATAAGTATTTGCAATTTTGCAATAAAATGAGAGCCTTGAAATGGTCTCGTTCTTTCTGCTGTTCCAATATTGAACATATTTATCCTGTAGTTTATTCATGGCAGAATATTTTAGTCGCTTAATGTTGAGTGTGCCTTGGTTCTCCCACACGTGGGAGAATCCAATTGAAACCAGTATCTTTTTGATAAAATTAAACCAAGGAACTTTTTCCAATGAATTCATCGATAACATATCATCATATGCTTGCCTCAAATATCTATCTTCTTTTGATTCTATGATGTGTACCCAGAATGAGATGACCTGACACACTGCGGTCAGAGAAATGGGATATCTGCACAGCTCTGCCAGGACTGGTAACTTAATTGATCTTTTGTGTACGCCCATTAAGCTCCTACAGAAGTTGACATGTACATTTTCTGATGGGCATTTTGCGGAGAGAAAGGCATCAAATTGGTTAAAAGCATAGAGGGCGTGGAGAAGTTTGTCGCAGTTTGATTGAATGGAAACCACACCTCAGCGCCGTAACTGAGAATTGGGGTGACTAAAGTGTCAAACAGTTGCGTCATTACATCCATTTTTACTTCTTTTCCTCGCACACTGCGTTTCAGAGCATGTGCTGCTTTATGTCCTTGTTTGGCTAAGTGGTCTTCAGCAAGGTGAAAATTTCCACTCTTATGAAAAATAACTCCCAAGTATTTGTATCTATCTGTCGTTTCGATGCAGTTATCGCCACATGAAAAGCGCACTGGTATTTTGGGGTCGTTTTTTGTGAAAATTACGACTTTTGTTTTGTCCCTGTTGATTTTAAGCCCCCATTGTAGACAGTATTCATGTAGTTGGTCTAGTTTGTTTTGTAGTCCTGCTTTTGTTGTCGAGAGCATCACAATGTCATCCGCATATAACAGATAAGGGATCTGAGTCTTGGTTGTTTCGTTGATGTATGGTGAGGTGTCATCGTGTATATATTCTCTTATGTCATTAATGAAAATATTGAATAGCGTGGGGCTAATAACATTTCCCTGAAGCACTCCTTTTTTAACTGCGATAGAATCTGTGAACCCGTCGTTTGATTTACCACATACAGTTGAATTTTGGTACATCGCTTTTATAATGTGGAAACATTTTCCATTTATCCCAATTTTGTTTAGTTTCAAAAGAAGTGCATCATGCCATATATTGTCAAATGCCTTATTAAAATCAACAAAACAACTGTAGAGACGCCCATTTCTTTTATTTATGGTGTTGTCAATTATCTTTTTCAGGATGAATATGTGATCAGTGGTTCTAGAATGCCTTCTGAAACCAGCCTGCTCTTTTATTAGTAACTCGTTTTGTTCTAGATATGTTTCAATTCTTCTGTTGATAACTTGACAAAACAGTTTTCCAAAGGTGCTGTTGAGTGTTATACCCCGATAATTGTTAGGATTGGTTGGGTCTCCACTTTTAAAGATAGGAACATTTATTCCGTCTTTCCACTGACTGGGATAAATACCAGTCTGAAATATGGCATTGAATAACTTGCATACAGTAGCACTGATGCTGGACATGCTTGCTTTTAGCATTTCGCTTGTATTTCCGTCTTTACCGGGGGCTTTATTGGTCTTGAGACTCATTACGGCTCGCATTATTTCAGTCATCGTAAAAGGATTGTCCAGGACAAACACTGGCATAGTCTGTTTTATTCTATCAAGTTCTTTTTGTACGTGTTCTTTCCTACCTTTATCAACGGGTACTTCACTACTTATCAAGTTTTCTAAATGATTCATCCATTTAACTGCAGATAATGTGTGTCTTTGCGGTTGAGTAGAACTATCTGCATTTTTTAGTTCAGATAGTATTTTCCAATCTTTTTTGGGGTCGTGCTCCATTGCTGTGTTTAAACTTCTCACAAGTTCATTTCTGTACGTCTCTTTTGTTTTCTTTATGGTCCTCTTGTATGCTTTCAGGCAAGAAAAGTATTTATTTTGAATGTTTCTGTTAAAAGGATTTCTGTTCAATGCATTCAGTAAAGATCGCACCTCTTTCCTTTGAATGAAACAGTCATGTGTGAACCACTTTTTAGACGGCTTCTTTTTCCGTTTCGTGCATCTAATCTTATGTTTGATCGATAAATCGGCCGCTGCAATAATAGTGTTTGTGAGATTTGACACAGAGTTTTCAATTTCTTCTTTGGCAGTATGTACGTTTCGGAAGTTAACTTTTTCGAGTCCTTCGTTAATAGAGATTATCTTATTTGAAACTGACAAAGTCTTAAGTGCTGATGCTAACTTTTCGGCAGAGCCCTCATCCCAAAAGAAAGAACGATTGTATTTTGAGTCTCTTAAAGTGGGACATTCCTTTCTACTGACAGAACTAATAGAGGGTGAACTCTTTCTTGTGACTGGTAGATGAATGAACAATTCGATAGGACAGTGATCTGAAAACATGGTAAGATTTTTGACCCTGTATTTCATCACCTTTCGCATAAGGTCCTGGGAACACGTAAAGTAATCTACGACACTTTTCCCTGTTGGCGAAAAGCATGTGGGGTTACCATGTAAGTCACCAAGAGTTCTCCCATTTAAAATATACATATTATTTTCCATACATAGTTTAACCAACCTTCTTCCATATTTCTGTACTACTTTATCTGACGAACTTCTTTTGTGCACATAATCACATGTGTAGTTAAGTGGGACATCATACATATTGTTCTCACCGTCCATCTGGATAAAATCATCTAGCATACCAGTTCGTGCATTGAAGTCACCACACAAAATGACATTACCTTTTGTGGTAAACAGTTCTACATCCTTATCTGGTTGTTCCCATACGTCCCGTGTGTGGTCACGTCCAAAGGAGGAGAATTCAGGTGGTATGTATACACAGCCAACATAAGTGTCTTGATCTGTATTAAAACTTTTTATCAGCATCCACACAATGTCACTACTGCTCTGTGGCAGGAACTTAATACGTGGTCTTAAATATTCTTTCACAAATACAGATATTCCACCAGAGGCTTTCTGTGCCTTTGCTCGCTTTGTCCTACAGTAGTGTACCCCTGTTGCAAAGCCAGGTAAAAATATATCTTTGGTCTTATCCCTGTCCAGGTGTGTTTCCTGGCAAATAACGATATCATAGCTTGAAAATAAGTCTGTCACTTCTTTTTCTGTGAACTTGTTTGTTTTTGTTCCGTCGATAGTTTCCCTAAAACCTTTGATGTTCCACGACAGTATCTTCACAACGGTATTTGATTCAATGATGTCTCTAATTCTGTGCTACGGTGCTATGGTCTTCAGGAGAAATGACAATCGTTTTATCAACTATCTGCTTGTGTTGGTACAGTGCTATGATCAGTGTAACATAGTGGTCAGTAAAACACATACTTCCAGGACTTATCATGTAGACAGTACCTGTGTGTGTGTGTGTGTGTGTGTGTGTGTGTGTGTGTGTTGGATGAAAGATCTGAGGTGGCACTCCCACCAGTCTCGTGGCGGAGATGAAGGATGCAGCAGGAGGGCGACAGAAGCAGGGCAGTGGTCATAACCTGACCCCATGCAGTCACAGCAGCACAGAGGCTGGCGTGTGGTCAGCCCCGCAGCTTGATAACTGCAGCCGGCCAGCTGTGGCGCTGGGACAAGTGAAGGGAGGCAGCGGTATAGTTCTTGACGGGCGTTTATCGCGGACCAGACAGAAACCAGGCCTGCAGCGATTGACACGATACATCCAGCTGCGTCGGCCGGATAAGGCTCACAGTCAGATGCCAAGCGTCCGTCTGCAGTAATAATAATAATTGGCTTTTAGGGCTTTGTGAATTCAGGGCGCTTACAACAACAACAAACAAAAACCAAACAACAACATGAAATAACAACCACACATACATTTTACAGTGATACAACCGTCAGTGTTGTGAAAACGGTAGCATAATAACAAGAATAGCGGCGGCAGCAGGACTGGTGATTATTTGTTAATTTTGATAATGATAATGGTTATAACAATAACAAAAGCGAAAAACCATCAGTTCCAAGGATATACTATTTTTTCTGTTATGATAATAACGCACACCAATTCACAAATTTTTATTGTCTGTGTGATGCTGCTGCTGCTGCTGTTAATACTATTGCTGCTGCCGCTTCATAATCATATGGTTCGTACACACGCACGCATGCACATACACACACACACGCACGCACGCACACGCACACACACACACACACACACACACGTGATTTTTGAGCCTCAGAAGACGCTGTTCCAGAGCAAAGTAGACACCGAGTGGCACATCCCCACGATCCATGGAGCTTAAGAGCTGTAAACTATACCCTAGGAGAGCGCTGCAGACACGTTTCATTATGATTGTTATTAGTAGTGTTTGTCAGGGACTGTCGTGGGCCAGCTACTACTATTGTTATGACTACTGCTGATGATGCTGTAGTGCACTAATGATGACTATCACTAAGGCTTTCCAGATGACCTGGCTGTATTGGAAAAAGAGAGGTGACGGAGATAAGGCGAGTGGTTGGTGAATGGATGGTGATATTAGAACGTCAATGTCCAGCAGTTATCCCCCACTGCAGTGCCCAATCCTGTCCAGGCCACTGGCCGATGGGTGGACGAGAGGCCATGTACCGCTATTTTGTTTGTTTTTTCCCTTGATGTTTTGTTTCTATTTCCATTTCTTCCTTTCTTTTTTTCTTTTCTTTGTTTTTGTTTGTTTTTGATGCCTTCCTCGCTTCATCTTCCACGTGAAATCCCGGCATCTGCCATCACTGCTAATCTGGGTTTGCTACGCACACACACACGCACGCACACATGTACACACACACGCACGCACACTCACCCACTCACAGACACCCCCGAACACATACAATGTATGAATTTTATATATATATATATATATATATATATATATATATATATATATATATATATACGTGTGTGTGTGTGTGCCCTGTCTCTGTCTCTCTCTCTGTCTCTGTCTCTCTCTCTCTCTCTCATGTATCAAATTATAAAATCCCTTAGGAATCTACGTTCGGCTGATGCATATCTTTTCTGAAAACTTTTCGAAACACAAATTTAACCAGTCTTGAACTAAGGAGCTGAAATAGGGGGAACTCACAACAAATAACCAAAGGGTAAAGGTACGTGCTTTGCAGTCAAGCGCTTTTTTCGTGTCCCATTACATTCATCAAGCACGTTGATATATGGCGAAACTGGCAGTTATCCATTGTATATTAAATCATTTGTAAAACGCATAAAATGTTGGCTCAAACTGACAAGACTGCGAACCTCGCGATCATGTAGGTAAGCATACGAAGTGATGCTGCTGCAAGAGGAGAAAGACAAAGAACTTCGGGGTGGGGGTATTTCATAATTTTAATAACACAGCATGGGTTGGGACTTGTAAGGATGTGCCAACGAGTAGGGCTCGAGAACGCTGTTTTATCGAATTTAAAGACAGCCTTTTAGCATGTTACAAACAAAACTGGTGTGGAGAAACAGAAAGTATTGATAGATATAATTGGTTCTATTCATTCAAATCAGTATTCCAAACAGAGACGTATGTTGAGATCATCACAAATATATGGCACAAGACCTGCCTTGCTAGGCTTAGGTTGAGAGCGTTTGTGTTGGATGTCAACAAAAGATGGTTCGATACAGATGTAGCTGCAATATCTGCTTGTTCAATACGTGGCGAAAGCTTAGAAGATGAAAAAGCATTTCCTGTGTAAATCCAAAGGATACGAAGTGGGAAAAAACTTACTTTATTGAATACAGCTGTAGCAAAAAGAAAAGATCTGTTCAGCATACTGAGGGCAGAATATCAGGATATGAGCCTCTCCCATGTTTCCGAGGCAGTTAATATACACAAAAAAGATAAATGAATATATCTCCAAATACTCAGTCAGTTAAGAATTTTTGCGGGTTAAATAAGAAAAAAAGTATTTAAAAAAGTACGCATAACATTTGGATGGTCAGTTCGGTTTATACGTATATGAATGATTATGGTGTGTACCCATGTTACATGCCAAAATACTTGTTTTTTGATGTGTTCTGTTTTCCTTGTATTGTTTAAACTTTGAAGTCGACTGCCCGAAAAAAGAGACTGTGGCGTGAACCTTTAAGCTACTGACAGTGAAATATCAAAGTTTCAAATTATCTCTTTTCTCATGTTAGTTTATTTGACTCGAAATCCGTTTTTCTTATATGTTCTATTTTGTTTAATTGTTTTCACCATCATTGTTCTGATTTGTACTTTCATGTCACCAGAGCTGCACATCCAATGACATGAAACATTTCAGTTTTCAGTGTTCTCTCTTCCGTCCCCACCCCCTGTGTGTTTGTGTGTGTGTGTGTGCGTGTGTGTGTGTGTGTGTGTGCGCGCGCGTGCTATTCTTGTCAATGTTTTCCTTCTCACTTTTGTGTGTGGTTGGCCTCCTTTGTACAAATTAAACATTTCCTTGCTGCTGCTTCTTCTTTTTCAGAGGAAGATTCGCGCGCGCGCGCGCGCGCACACACACACACACACACACACACACACACACACACACGCACGCACGCACGCACGCACGCACGCAGAGAGAGAGAGAGATACATATAGATATACGAATTGAAACTATGAATAGATATATAATACAGACTGACGGGACAGTCTTTGTCATACCCTATGGCTACCCAGTGCTTGTGGCGTGTATAAGTTATGATATTGTCAGTCACCTTTCTTGCGGTCCTAGGCAATCATTCCCACCACATCCATCTGTGCAAAAACAGCTGAACACTCCGCGTTCTCTCATTCACAAAAAAAGGGGGGGGGGGGAAGAAAAAGAAAAAAGGTGATGATAGTAAATCACAACCCGATCGATAACATTCCCTTCAGCCCCTCTTCTCTCCACACACACACACACACACACACACACACACACCGTCTAATATCGCATACCAGTGAAAAGACGTTGAAATAAAGAAAGAAAGAAAAGAAACACACATACAGAGCCAGTATGCGAGTAATGCGCGCAATCCTTTTATAGCACAAACCCCTGACCGTTCTGTCCGTGTTGGTGATGGTGCAGTGCAGGTGTGCCTGTAACAGATAGTGAGGTGCTGTCCTCTTCGTATCAGCACCCAGCAGTCAGCAAGGGATCGTCAGAACGAGTCCGCATGCTGGTGAAGACATGATGGTCAACACATTTATACGCTTCACAACTGCTGTTGAGGAATCCCTCAGCCCCAGCCTCCCACCCACTCCTTGTCAGAGGACTATGTTGAACGAGCGTGCCATTTGGAAGATGCATATATCAGGACAGGCACTTTGTTCATCTGTATCTATGGGGCATTGCGACATGTTCCATATAGAAACTCTGTTTAAGCCAGTAGGCGGGGTGCAGGGTCAGAGTTTCTTGCTGCTTTCGTCGCCCCGAAATGTTTGGTCATTGTTTATTCGTTCCTTCATTTATTTGTTTTATGAGATTGGTCAGTGACCATTGGTGATCTGAGCAGTGTATCTGATGTTTAGTGTCCTGCCATAACACCCTCATTTCCATAGCTTGAATTCTTTCCAAAGTCTGCTGTGAAGGTCCATGTCTCGCATGCATACAGGAAGATAAAATATACAAATGCACGCAGGAGTAGTTAAACACTTAAATAATAAAATCCGAATACATTAATCACATACATTACAATGCCCAAATAATACACTACCGAAATCACAGTACTTAAAAATCAGTTTCACCCTCTCTCCCTCCCTCTCCACCACTCAGCACCTCAATAACTTATACATAAAGCAGAAATAAACACACACTCGCACTGTCGCAGGCATCATGAGATGTAAAAATCAGATGTACGTCTTTTAAAGTTTTTTCTTTTGTTTTGGTTGGTTGGTTGTTGTTTTTTGTGCGTGTGTTTGTCGTTGTTGTTTTATTAAGTTTCAGAGCACTGATATTTTTCAAGGACAGAGTTAGGGAGTTCCTAACAGAGGTGCGAAAGATAGAAAAAGGTTTGTTGCTTTTTGCCGAAGGTCGCAAGGGAGAACCGCAATCTTGTATTGGATTCTCGCCTTCACATGAAGACAGTAAAGTGTTCTGAGATACTATGGTGGTGCATTCTTGTGCATGGGTTTACGAAGCATGAGTCGAGCTGCATGATTCTGAATGCGTTGAAGTTTATTTAGTTTGTTATCAGGGAGACCTGCTAAGAGAGAGTTACAGTACTCTAATGTAGATAGTGCAGCATGTCACAAACAGCGAGTTTGTTGGCAAGGAAAGGAGGAGCGGATTTGCCTACTCTACGTAATTGACAGAGCAAAGTGCGGCAAAAGTGTTTGACATGCGGATCCATAAAGAGTGTTTCCTCTAGGTTGGAGCCAAGGCTTCTAACAGACTGCGAGAATGGTATGTCAGAGGCAGAGATGGACATAGGGGTAGAGGTGGCCTGGTTAATATTTGACTTGGTGCCATGGGCATTAAGCTCCAGTTTTATCCTCACTCATCTTCAGCTCCCACAGGCAAGAGTTGGAATGCTGAGGGAACAGTGGAGTTAGAATCTTGTGCAAAGGAATGGTATGATTGACAATGACAGAGCAGAAAGAGTGTGCTCAAAGTAAATGGTATTGGATCCAAGAGTCATGCTTGTGGTACTGCATACTTAACACAGACGAAGCGCATTTTGGCACCTTTCTTCCAGTCGAAGTAGAGCGAAGGATGTGTGTGTGTGTGTGTGAAACGGTTTTTCGGAATGTAGCGGTTTTACCGCGCACAGGCTCGTTGAGGGCGGACTGGTCAACAACATGCTGACGGTCAGTGGTGTGGCCATCAGGAGATAGGGAGAAGCGCCAGAGATAGCTGCCATGTGCTATTAACAGCCACCACGCTGCTAATTGGGGCCACTGAGCTGTAATCGTATTTACTATAGCTTAGTGACAGGGGCCCTCAAACACCGTGCAACACAGCAACACGTGCAAACAGCTGGGACAGCTGATTGGCTAGCTGCCCAGGAAAAGAGGCTTCCGGTTCACAAGTTCGGTTTGCTTGCCCTGTGTGTACGCTGAAGACATCGTTATCGATTGTGGCGAGTGTGTGCGTGCGTGCGTGTGTGAGTGTGTGTGTGTGTGAATGTGTGTTTGCATGTGTGCGTGAGAGAGAGAGAGAGAGAGAGAGAGAGCGTTCACGTATTTTCGAGGCGGTATGTGTAAGCTCAGTATTGTATGTTAATGACCATTCCAATCATTTTTGCTATTTATCGGTATGTCATTTGCAAGTATTTACATTATAAAAGAAAAGTATTGCATCAGCTTGTTTCCTGTTCGTGTGTGTGTGTTCATTTATGTATTTGTGCATTTTTGTCAATTAGTATCTTCGTGTTAGAGAATAATAAGGGAGACAGGGTATAGCCTTCACATACCCGGGTTCTTGTCTCGGGTCCTTATCAAGCCGATAGCTGGAACAGGTGAAGTATTTATCAGCCGTTCCCCTTTGATCAGGGTGGGAGAGGTGTGCACTGTTTGTCTGTCTGTCTGTCTGTCTGTCTCTCATCTTTTGTTTTTTGAAATTTTTATCCTTTGTTATGTTATTTTATTACCGAAACATGAACATAGTTTGATTTACACGGATTTTAGACGGAAGGGAAGACAGAAAAAAAAAGATGGACTGACAACATTGCAGAATGGACAGGAAAGCCATTTGCACCAGGTCTTGACACCGACAGACCTGGAGGAATCTTGTGAACAGTTCTCCTGTGTGGCGCCCTCACAGAGTTGAGGGAGAAGAAAAAAAGACTCACACATAGTGACACACACGCACAGTGAAACACACACACACACACACACACACACACACACACACACACACACACACACACAGGTGTGTGTGTGTCTGTGTTTGTGTGTGTTATGCATTTTGATGAATGCACCATGTCATGCCATGATGAGAAGTCACGTTAATTTGTGGTGATGGTATATATGGGAAGATGAAGAGGTAGGTGCTACGTAATACGATGACGTGTCGATGACGTGTTATCATTGCTGTGTGTGTGCAGTGGATGTACATTGTGCCCTTCGTCATCATGATGATCATCATGTCGTCAGCTGACCCCCAGGCCCAGGGCGGTGGAGGGGGAGGCCGCTGAGGTGGTCCCTGTGTCGTCAGTCCTGGGCCACTGCCTCACGTCCTTGCTGTATTTTGGTTTTGTTCATGTCATTTGCCTTCTGTGTTGTTCATTTTATCTTATTTTGTTGTATTTATACTTATCTGTTTATGTTGTGTGGTAATTGTATTTCGTGTTGTGTAAATGTTATACACAAACCTAGGGTACGCTCTCAAGGCCTGACTAGCGCGTTGGGTTTATGCGTTTGTCAGGCATGTGGTTCTCTCTCTCTCTCTCTCTCTCTCTCTCTCTCTCTCTACATATATATATATATATATATATATATATATATATATATATATATATATATATATATATATATTATACAGATGCGATGTAGCGTATATTTTGATCAGTCCTTTCGATTTAACTGAAACTGAAACTTGTTCGTGTTGCTCAGTGTTTTGAATGATGATGATTTCCCTTGCCTCACCAACTGCCGTTATCTGTTGCAGTGCGTCTCTGCACTCATTGTGCGCACGTGGTCGCGCGCGCGATTATGTGTATACATGTTTCTGCATGCACGTGTTTGTTGTGACGTTTGCCATTCCAGTCTTTGTAACAAGCCCAGGGAATCGGGCTCAGTTATGAGTTGACGAAGAAATAAGTGTGTATTTTGTGTAAAACTAATCATTGCCAAATGTTTCCATCAGGCCAGTGCGGAGAACTGTTTGAATGAGGACGACACCAGATAAGAACAGAACTGATTCGCGGATAGCGTTGGAGTGAATTGGAGAAGTAAAAAAACAACAACAACAACAACAACAAAAACAACATAAATAAATAAATTAAAACGATGCCACGATTTTACCGCCGAACCTTTGATCTTTTACCTGCTTATGAGGACCAGGAGTTTGAATTTCTAGCATCATTACTGGGCAAAACTTGCCATATGTTAACATTTGGCAGTTGTCAGTTTTTCGTGATAGGAACATTTCATCGTGACAGTTTTCCACGTGAGAATGTGAGAAGTTTTGTGTTTGGAAGCTGTGTAAGAAGATGTACAACAGGAGGGAATGTTTGCTTGTGTCCGAGTTGGATAAGAGCTTAGGTTCTTGTATTTTTCTGAAAGCTCGGTAAAGATGAATATAATGTGTGAGTATTATGTATGATTGTGTCAGTGTGCAACCAAAGTGATTCTTTTACGTAGTCGTCGAGGTAATGTTTGCATATCTGATGTTTTGGTGTATTGATTAAAAGTTTATTGTGAAAATAAACAAATTTTACCAATCAGTTTTAAATGTTTGGAATATTTTTTTCTTCTTCGTTTTCTCTTGTTCTGTCTGTGTCCCCCCCTACCCCCTCGTTTTTTTTCTCCTCTCCACATTCTCGTATTTCTTTTTCTCTTTCTTCTCCTTCTTCTTCATCCTCCTCATTCTTTCATTTCCTTCACATATGTATTCAGAATGGTGTGAGTGTGTCTCTGTAGTTGGTTTGTTGTTCAGTGATTGTCTCCTGCTTCAATGTGTAGAGTGTGTGCGTGAAATAGAAGTAATGACTGTTCGTGTTCCATGTCGTATTATTTGTATTTATGATGCTTTTGTATTTTGATTAAAAAGTTTCTCATGAAAATAAGCTGTCAGTGTGTTTCATGCATTTCTGTCTTTCCTGTGTTTCAAGTCGGTCTCTCTCGCTTCCTTTCGTTTGTTTCATTCTTTCCCCTCCCCCAGCCTCCCTTTCCATCCACTCATTTTCGTTTTCCCGTTGTTTTGTTTTTTTCTTCTACCTATCTCCTAAATATGTAATGCGTGGTAGGTGTGTGTGTGTGTGTGTGGTTGAATAGTTGATCTGTGTTGCGAATGACTTGTCATCTGCCCATAAAGCCCCGTCTGGTCGGTTGCGCTATGAGGAACAAACATCAATAAATGAATGAATAAATAGTCTTCTGTCCTTAACCCAGACCCCCCAACCCCACCTCCACCCCTCTTCTCGCCCGCACCACTGTCGCTGCGGTGATCAGATCAGATGTGTCTGAAAGCCATGCCCACAGGCTGGTCACTGGAGAACGTTTACATCATTTCCCCTCTGTCTGGCCCCCGCCCTCCCCTGTCCCCCAACACCCCCTATCCCCCAGGGCCACTCTTTTGTGTTTCTCTGAATCTGTCTGTCTCTTCTCTCTGTGCTACTTTCTCTTTCTCTGTCTCTGTCAGTGTCGGTGTCGATTTCTTCCTTGGTGATTTTCATAACACACACACACACACTCTCTCTCTCTTTCCCTTATCTCTCCCCCTGCCCCCTTTTTTGTTTCTTCTTTTTCTTCCCCCTTTTTTTCTTTCCCTTTTCTCTCTCCCCCCCCTCCCCCCCTCTCCCCCCGGGAAATTTGGACAACAGAGCAAACAGACTGGCCAAGTTTGCACTGTGTTGATATGGTAAGTACGTGTATAACTAACCAAACACGGAGTATATTTAAAAAATATATATAAAAGAAATTCTCCACTTAAGATGGATTCATACTTCAGTACAGTCAGATGTATTGTTTGTTCGTCATCACTGTAACAGACACCTTTCACAAGCCGTCATTTGGTGGCTATTGTCGCACACTGTGCATGTTCTAATTAATCTTGATAATCGAATATCACTCATGTATATCACTAGCATTTCTCCTGCGTGGCTTCTCCTGTTGATGATTAATGCATGTGACGGTCGGCCAATGAAATAGTTCGGCTCAGAGTTTGACCTTGAACTTGAGAGTGATCTATTTGGCCACTGGTGACAGTGACATCAGACTGAAGACCTCCAGTTGAGTTTTACGCAGGTGGCGCAGTGAGTCACTGGCTGATTAACTGGCGCTAATTAATCCGATTTTTATCTTCTCTTCGAAACTGACTAAAGCCTACCTTGGTGCCGAACAGCACGTAAGCTGCGACGCTGTTCCGTGCGGCACAATTGTCGGAGTAACTGAACAAAACGTGAAGTGTGTGACATCACTTGGCCAGAGGTACTGTTCAAGGAGAAACAGTGACAAAGTATGAGCATAAGACAAGGATCTTTTCCGCTTAAAAAGTGAATGGTATCAGCAGCATACACACTCCCAAACACACACACAGACACACACAGTCACCCCCCACCCCCACCCACTCCACACACACAGTGACAAAGTATGAGCATAAGACAAGGGTATTTTCTGTTTAAAAAATGAATGGTATCACCAGCATGCACACACGCAAACACACACACACACACACACACACACACACACACACACACACTGCCATGGACAAAGAAGAACAGACCGAAGCACAGCCCCTTTCTCTCTGTCCTTTCCACGCAGCTTACAGATACACCCAGCGCTCAGAGCTCTCTGCCTGTTCATTTCTCGGAGCGGAAGACCCATTTTTCCGTTGTAATAAGGCAGCTGGCATGGCCATGGCGACGTTTATCTTACGCTGTCATGTGCCTACTGTCCTGGTTTTCAGCCAGTGACAGTGGAGGGAGAGATAATGATTCTTGGGTTTGGGTTTTTTTGTTTTTTGTTGGTTTTTTGTAGTTGTTGTTTCTGTTTGTGGAAGGCGTTTTTCCTGTTCGACCAGCAACAAGGTCATGCTTCAGCTTACAGAGGATGTGGTGGCCTGGTGGCCTTGTGGCAATGTGCCCAACTAGGAAGCGTGTGTCCGCAGGTTCCAGTCCCATATCCTGAGTGGGATTTTGTACTCTCCCCATTCCACTAGGCCTTGAGTGGTGGTCAGGGTGCTAGTCATTCGGATGAGTCGATAAAATGAAGTCTCGTGTGCAGCATGCACTATGTGCACGTTAACATTATTTTAAATAACAAAAGGATTGCCCCTGGCAGAGTTGTGTAGAATATTTCACTTTGATACAAATGAACACATTGCGGAAACAGTGTGGCGCTGCACTGTGGCGACTCACTCTCTTGGGAGAGCAGCTCGAAATTAACACAGAGAAATCAGTTGTGATCAAAACTAATACAATAGAAAATGACCCGATCAGTTTAAGGGTTGTCAAATGGATTCACGCATTTATTGTAAAACAAAAAATGTCTTCAATGTTCACACTCAATAAAAACTATAATACCATGTTTACATCAACACAACCACATCCTTTAATGGCCAGAGAAAGATGTCGACCGAGATTGCTCCTGGATTTGGGGCATTTAGATGTACAGTCATCCGGAATTGTTTCCATGCTCCCTTCTGATGGTGTACGTGAAACTGATAAGATATTCAGCACAGTGAAGTAATCTGAATGTTTTTCCCTGAAGCCTTTTATTATCTTTTAAATAAAAACACACTAAAGAGCATATTAAAGGCACCTGCACTTTGACGTATACTCAAACACAATTGTTCTCAAACGGGATTATTGAGAAAGCATTTTTTTCTTTCTTTCTTTTTTTTCTTTCTTTTTTTTTTTAAGCTGTGTACATGCGCATTGAGGCGTATATCCGACCTAATATCTAACTGGGCTGTCTGCTTAGACCACGCAGCGTCGCCTGTGACTGTAGAGACCGATGCGAGAGAGACAGTCTCTGTCGCATGTGTAAGCTGATGCTGGTCTGTTGGCTGCCGTCCCTTTTCTGCGAGCTCGCTTTTCTGCTGCAACAGCTGACAGTTTGTCCTCACCAATCCGTAGCTGAATTTTGAGGGTGCTTCTCCAGCTGTTGCGGTCATCTGCAAGGTCCTCTCAGGACTCAGTGTTGATCTCAAGCGCCTTCATGTCACGTTTGCAAACGTCTTTGTATCTCAGCTGTGGGCGGCCGATGCTTCTCTGCCCCGTGGCGAGCTCTCCATAAAGGATGTCTTTTGGGATGCGACCATCTTCCATGCGGCGAACGTGGCCCAGCCAGCGCAGCCGACGCTGTTTAAGCATGGTATACATGGTCGGGAGGCCAGCGCGAGTCAGGACTTCGGTGTTTGTCACCTTGTCTTGCCAGGAGATGCTAAGTATGTGCCGTAGGCTTCTCAGGTAGAAGGTATTGAGCCTTTTTTTTCCTGACGAACATGTGTGGTCCACGCCTCACTGCCATACAGCAAGGTGCTGAGGATGCAGGCGTTGTATACAGCCATCCTTGTCTTCATGGTCAGCTTGGGATTTGTCTACACTCTTTGTGTGAGGCGGGCTAGTGTTGTGGCTGCCTTCCTGATCCTCTTGTCGATCTCAGTGTCAAGGGAGAGGTTGTCAGTGATGGTGGACCCAAGGTAAGTGAATTTATGGATGGCTTCAAGCTCGTAGTCATCAATGGTGATGGCTGGTGGAGATGGCGTGTCTTGGCCTAGGACGTTTGTCTTCTTGAGATTGAATGTCAGACCGAAATCTTTGCAGGCCTGGGAGAAGCGGTCCATTAGTGACTGCAAGTCCCACTGGGTGTGGGTCACAACTGCGGCATCGTTGGCAAAGAGAATGTCTCTGATGAGGGCTTCGCGGACTTTTGTCCTTGCTCTGAGGCGGGCGAGATTGAAGAGCCTGCCATCTGATCTGGCCCTCATGTAGATCCCTGCTTGCGCTGTGCTGAACGCATGCCTCAGGAGAAGAGCAAAGAAGATTCCAAATAGGGGGGGGGGGGGGGGACGCAGCCTTGTTTGACACCGCTGCGTACGTCGAAGGGCATGGAGAGGTTACCATTAAACTGCACCGTCCCTTTCATGTTGGAGTGGAAGGACTCAATCAGGCTGTGCAGTTTGGGAGAGGGAGGGGGCGAGGGGGGGAGGGTGTGTGTGTGGGGGGGGGGGGAGCAGCCGATCTTTCGAAGAGCCCTGAAAAGGCCGTCTCTGCTGACTAGGTCAAAGGCCTTGGTGAGGTCAATGAATGCGACATACAGGGGCATCCTCTGCTCTCTGCACTTCTCCTGGATTTGGCGAAGGGAGAAGATCATGTCTACCGTGGATCTCACTGCTCGGAAACCGCACTGTGATTCCGGGTAAAACATCACAGTACCTATATAATGCACATTGCATGTCACAATACTGAACACTAATACTACAAAGCTTAAAACCGTCTCACGATACTTGAAAACGAACCACAATTTACTTTAAAACCGATCGCATACATCACGAGACATAAAATAACAAATATGTAAAATCAATCACACCTCCCTCCCCAGATAACACCTCAAAAACATTTACAGGATGCTTAAAACCGAGCACAATGATCAAAACGACTCCCGATAGCTGAAAACCAGTCACATACATCACAGTGATCGGACAATTTACAGTACACCCCACCCACTCGCGCAACACTGCAACAACATACCCAGAAACAAAAAGCAACACGCACACACACACACATCAGGAGAGATGAAGGTTCTTTTTCAAAGTTAAAAAACACTGAAGTTTTCTGAGGGATAGAGGTAGGGAGTACCAGACAGTGGGGCCAAAGACAGGGAAAGATCTTTAGCCAGAGGTCTCAAGAGAGAACCGACCGACTGTCAGCAGAAAGGAGTCAAAAATGAGACTGAAGGCTAAAGGTCTCATTGCTTTTCTATAGTTATCAGAGCAGTGGATTTCTATCCACTGTGTCCAGGGCTAGGCACTTATGGCTGGATCCACTCTTCTCCTTCCTATCCACTGTGTCCAGGGCTAGGCACTTATGGCTGGATCCACTCTTCTCCTTCCTAACCACTGTGTCCAGGGCTAGGCACTTATGGCTGGATCCACTCCTGTCCTTCCTCGGTTTTCACCTTTCCCAACCGAGGTCAAGTACCCATTCACACGTGGGTGGAGTGAATCAAATAGGAGTGAAATGCCTTTCCCAAAGACACACGCCATGCCGAAATAGAGCCTTGTACCATGATCACTGGTGAACACTGGATCAGAAGTCAACTGCCTGACCCTTCCTGCCACGGCGTTTCCCGAATAGGTTTGTAGATAAAAGAATATATGAGTAAATAAATAAATAGATAAATAAAAAGATAAATGAATGACTAAATAAATCAGTAAATAAATCAATCAATCAATCAAAAATAGACAAATAACAAGCAAACCTAAATAAATACAAAGAAACCAGGCCAGTATTTTCAAACAATAACACGCAGAGAGGTTTAGCAAGCGGATGCAGGATGCCTCTTACTGTGCAAGCCACATTGCTGCGTCAAACCTCATTTTTCATAAAAACAACAACAACAAAAAAACAACCACAGAAATGGCCAACAAAAAATACAGCCGTTAGATTACCCCACAGGGTTTGCGCTGCCAGACAACAAAAAGATACCAGATTAAATATCACACGTTGTGACAACAAAATGAAACAAAACTAGATATCACATATTGTGGCAACAAAATCAAACAAAATTAGATATCACATGTTGTGAAAATAAAAGCATAAATTAATCTTGTCCATTCTGTTTTCCTTCTTCCCAATTTTCCGCGCCGTTGGAGTGGCGATGTCCACACACACTACACACTAGTGAAATGGTTGAGACGATAAACCGAGGTCCCGCGTGTAGCATGCACTTAGCGCACGTTAAAGAACCCACGGCAACAAAAGGGTTGTCCCCGGTAAAAAATCTGTAAAAAAACCCAAACAAACAAACAAAAAACAAACAAACAAACAAAACACACACACACACACACACACACACACACACACACACAACCCCAAACAAACCAAAAAAACCACAACCCCAAAACACTTTGATAGGAAAACAAACACAACTGCAAGCAGAAAAACTAAAAGGTATTGCTGTGCACGTGCTGTAGCGCCGCGCTCTCTCTGCGGAGAGCAGCCCGAATTTCACACAGAGAACCGTATTGTGACCAAAGAGCAATACAATACAACACCCTCTAGGATGCTCCGTGGGAGAATCGGTCAGGCGGTGGACTTCTGTTCAGTGTTCTTCAGTGACCAGGATTCGATGCTCCGTTTCGGATGGTGTGAAAAGCACTTGACTTCTAAGTTGGTCACCCCACATGTGTGATAGGCACCTGGCCAGCCACGGAAAGCTGAACGGCGGAAGAACACTGGATCGAAGTCCAACGCAAAAAACGCATTCTGCCACAGACACACCCACTGATCACAAGAGACGTGTGTAGAGAAGAAACAGCTTCAATTTTATTTGCCCCTGTCCTGGATGAAAAAGATGGATTCCCAGGGATAGATTAATTGTTTTGAGGACTCAGTTTAAATTGTTACATAAATATAGACAAACCAAAAAAAAAAAAAGTTTGTAAGCCTGATCACCAGGTTCAGAAGGTCAGGTTTTAAGTGTGGTTCAGTGTCAGTGTGTCAACCTGGTCCCCAGGTTCAGACATTATTTTTAGAGTAATTCTTTGTTACTTTGTCTCTCAGGTGTGTGACTTTGAGGACAGAGTATTCACATTAGATAGAGAGAGAGAGAGAGAGAGAGTTAATCAACTGAATAGTTTTATCTTGTATGATAGTCGGTCGTGTCCGCCTATGACCATCAGAACAGTAGAGGAGGCAACTGCTGTCCAACTATCTGGGCTAGAATTTTAATATACTGGAGAGTGTTGCCCAAGTTACATCCCCACTCTCTCGGCTAAGAGGGTTTTAGGACAGTCGGCGCTTGGATTGTTCCCAAAGGCCAGCTAGCCTCCAAGGCTGCAACACGAAGAACCAGTGCAATCTTGCCTTCTAGTTTGAGAGTCATAGTCCTTCACAAATGACTTAGCTGATAATGACTTCCTACTGCAATGGAGAAACATTGGTCATAGCTCTCACTTTGCTGTTGGCCCAAATGTAAGCTGATGTCAATCTGTGATGTATGAAATTTATTGAATGATTAAAGAACAGAGAATTAATAAACAGGCTGTTTAATAATTTATTTCATTTATGGAACTAACAAATAAGAGTGAAATAGATAAATGAATAAATAAATAAATATCTTGAATAAATGAGCGAGAGACAGACAGACAGACAGAGTGACAGACACAGAGACACAGAAGAGGGTGCAGGTGTTTTCTGTCGAGCGAATGTCATTTTTGTGGTTTTCATTTCTATCTTTCGTGGTTGTCAGCCAGCAAGGTGACAGCTGTGTACAGCATCTTTGATTTCAGTTTATTTCAGCTGCTGCCGGCAGCTCAGCTGCTTTTCCTCACCCCGACTGTCTCAGGTTCCGTGCCAGGCGCCAGTGTTTTATGCTGCATCATGCACAGTGAAGTACACTGCTGCTGTCCTGGTTTTGGGCTGATGAAGACAGAACTGGGAAAAGGTTACCATGGGGGAGCTCTGTGTGTGTGTGTGTGTGTGTGTGTGTGTGTGTGTGTGTGTGTGAGTGAGAGAGAGAGAGAGAGAGAGAGAGAGAGCATACGCGATGAGTTTCATCTTAAACAATTGCGCTTTGTAAATGTTTAATATTATCATCATCATCATCATCATCATCATTATTATCATCATCATCATCGTCATCATCATCATTGTTATCATCATGGTTATTATCATTTTCTTGATGATGGTGATGATGATGATGATGATTATTATTACTATTGTTATTATCATTATTATTATTATTATTATAAAAATCAATTCGTCCATTTCCTCTTCACAAGGGTTAAAGGTCTCAAAATAGAAATCTTTTGTAAAGAAAAGGTTTGGTCTCTTGGAGAAAAAAGAAATTGAACAAAGGGTCAGAGCAAAAGAAAAAGCTAAATTGGGATGGCCCAGTAACAATGTCCAATGTCTTTGCTACATGAGACCTGAAGGGAATATCCAATGTCTTTGCTACATCAGACCTGAAGGGAATATCCAATGTCTTTGCTGCATCAGACCTGAAGGGAATATCCAATGTCTTTGCTACACCAGACCTGAAGGGGATATCTAGTGTCTTTGCTACATCAGACCTGAAGGGAATATCTAATGTCTTTGCTGCATCGGACCTGAAGGGAATATCTAGTGTCTTTGCTACATCAGACCTGAAGGGAATATCTAGTGTCTTTGATACATCAGACCTGAAAGGAATATCCAATGTCTTTGCTGCATCGGACCTGAAGGGAATATCTAGTGTCTTTGCTACGTCAGACCTGAAGGGAATATCTAGTGTCTTTGCTAAGGCAGCCATCTAGGACGAGGAAGATCATGGATGGGGCAAGCAGAAGACACAATCCAGCTAGTATGCCGACTACAAGACCTGAAAGAAACAAAAGAATGGGAGAAAAACCCCGAAAACCTCAACCATCTATTCAACACAGCCATTTCACCCACTCTAGGAAGACATTGTTGGGAATGGCCAGAGGGCAAAACTGATGCGGAAGTGAAGCTACTCATAGAAAACAGCAAAGAAGAGGACATCATCATATACACAGATGGCTCAGTCACCAAAGACCAATCCGGCTGGGGATTCACTGCGAAACAAAATGGAAAAACAGTTAGGGAAGAGAATGCTGCCTACAAAGTCACAACCTCCAGCCTAACGATGGAAGTTGAAGCTGTGACACGTGCCCTCCAGTGGCTATCGTCCATCCATACGCCCGGAAACCAACATGCCATGATTCTAAGCGACTCAATGAACCTCTTACAGAAAATTGAAAACGGAATGGGAAGCCCAGAGTGGCATAAGGCAATGCGCAACTTTCAGATTAAAAAACTCACATGGTCATACTGCCCGGGATATGCAGGAGTTAAGGGAAATGAGCGAGCTGACAGATATATATATATATATCTTTGTATATATGTGTGTGGGGTTGGGGGTGGGTGATACGGGCGTGTGTGTGTGTGTGCGCTTGTACACGTAAGCGTTCATCTGTGTGTGTGTGTGTGTGTGTGTGTGTGTGTGTGTGCCGTGGAAGCTGCGATACATAGACCTAGAAATGAGTGTGTGGAGGAGGTGGGTAGAGGAGGTGCAGGGTAGTGTGTGTGTGTGTGTGTGTGTGTGTGTGTTGGAGCTCATGTACGTTTATATGTATTTGACTGTGCTTTCATATCTGTGAAACTGCGTGTTTGGTGCATATCTGTTATGCATGTGTGGGTGTATGTGTGAATGTGTGTCTTCATGTTTTACATTTATTTGCTTATTTATCATCATTGTTGTCTTATTTATTTATTTATTATTATTATTATTATTTTATTATTATTTTCATTACTACTACCTTTTTTATATCATAATTATTATTTATTTATCTATTTATTTATTTATGTAAGCTTATCTATATATTTTTTTTCTCTCTCAAAGCCTAAGCGCGTTGGGTTACGCTGCTGGTCAGGCATCTGCTTGGCAGATGTGGTGTAGCGTATATGGATTTGTCCGAACGCAGTGACGCCTCCTTGAGCTACTGAAACTGAAACTGAAACTTTGCTACATCAGACCTGAAGGGAATATCCAATGTCTTTGCTACATCAGACCTGAAGGGAATATCCAATGTCTTTGCTGCATCAGACCTGAAGGGAATATCCAATGTCTTTGCTACATCAGACCTGAAGGGAATATCTAGTGTCTTTGCTACATCAGACCTGAGGGGAATATCTAATGTCTTTGCTACATCAGACATGAAGGGAATATCCAATATCTTTGCTACATCAGACCTGAAGGGAATATCCAATATCTTTGCTACATCAGACCTGAAGGGAATATCCAGTGTCTTTGCTACATCAGACCTGAAGGGAATATCCAATGTCTTTGCTACATCAGACCTGAAGGGAATCTCCAATATCTTTGCTACATCAGACCTGAAGGGAATATCGAATGTCTTTGCTACATCAGACCTGAAGGGAATCTCCAATATCTTTGCTACATCAGACCTGAAGGGAATCTCCAATATCTTTGCTACATCAGACCTGAAGGGAACTGCTGAGGGAGGGGAATGGAGGGGAAGACAGAAAAAAACAACGGTGGACTGACAACAAAGCAGAATGGACAGGAAAACCATTTGCAGAGACCCAGGCTTTGACACACAACCGACAGACGTAGAGGAATCTGGTGAACAGTTCTGTGCAGCACCCCATTAAGCCTTCACTGACTTGAGGAAGCTGAGGAGGAGGAGGAGGAGAAGACAGTTCTTTGTAAGAAATAAAAACAAACAAAACCAAAACATAAACAACAACTAGGAATACAAAGTGATCTTAACTGAAGGTGAAGGTCGTTCAGGGAATTTGATTCTTAGGCTCTGTTCAATAGTCATCACTATGACATTATTTACTGGCGAAATATGAATGCAACCTCTCATCACACGGTGTAATCTTCTAAGCATAGGACAACAATATATGTCACTATCATATTATTTACGAGACATTAATGCAATCTCTCATCACACAGTGTGATCTTCTAAACAAAGAAAACAGAAACAGAACAGAAAAAGAAAACAGAAAAAAAAGTCCTTACGGCAGATTCGAACCCCACGTGTTCGCGTGAGAAGAATATATATCACTATCATATTATTTGCGAGACACTAATGCAATCTCTCATCACACACTGCAATCTTCTGAGCAAAGGTCAGGGTCATCGCGATGGATACTTTATCTGTTTCGTTTCTATTACCACAAGAACTGGGGACATATTCATGGGGTTTGGCAGTCTTGTTTTGACTGTGTTTGTTTGGGTGATCTAGTTTAATTTTGGCCTTCCTCTTGTTGGTGTTGTGTTGATGCTAGAAGCTGCAGTGAAAGTGGATCCTGGTTTGATGTGAAAATGTCCAGAAATTACCGCAAAGATTTTGTTGTGTGTTCCCACAGCAATCTCCAATTTTCCTGCCGACATCCATGTCTTGAGGGGAAAGGGGGTGGGGGGTTAGGGGAGTGAGTGCTGACTCGCAAGTGCATGTGTGTGTGTGTGTGTGTGTGTGTGTGTGTGTGTGTGTGTGTGTGTGCCTGCCTGCCTGCCTGCCTGTCTGTATGTGTTTGTCTGTCTGACTGACTGTCTGTGTCTGTATCGTGTGTGTGTGTGTGTGTGTGCGTGCGTGTGTGCGCGCGCGCGTGCTTGTGTGTGTGTGTGTGTGTGTGTTTGCCTGTCTGTGTCTGTATCTTGTGTGTATGTGTGTGTGTGTGTGTGTGTGTGTGTGAGGAGCGAGGATGGGATTGAATGTTAGACGTATACACCTTTAATTTTGGAGATCAACCGTTTGTTAACTGATTTGCTGGAAAATAAGCATCATGTTTGCAGTCTCTGCAGTTACAAGATCGGATTACAATGAAAACAAGAGAGGCAAGGCCTTCAAGACTCACTTGTGATACACTTTAAAAAAACAACTAATCGTTAAAATGTGTTCTGTATTTGTTATTATAAATTTATTATAAAGCTTCGGGTTAAAAGAAAAAGAAAACAGAAAAAAAAAGTCCTTACGGCAGATTCGAACCCCGCGTGTTCGCGTGAGAAGAAAATGTCTCACCCATTACACTATCTGGGCTCCTCAGCTGAGGTTCAAAAGTATAACATTCAAACATGCTTTTTTTAAAGGGCGATAAATCGATTGCAGTATTCGCAGTGAGAACGCTGTTTAAATCATATTATTCTGGTGTATCTCGGGCATTCAAAAAATCTTTAAGGGCAATTAAAAATTCTTTTTAAGTCCGCGGTAAAGGAGACGTGGCTATCGCCGCAATCACACTGCAACATTTAGCCGTTTTCTCTGGATCTAGATAGATGTACAAGTTTGGTTGCACCAGGTCGACACGGTCGATTCAAGTTCTCTTTTATGTTCATTCTAGTTTTATTGTTTTAAAGTTGATATGAAAATTGAGTATTTTGTTAAACTAATAACATGTAGAGCCAAGTACAAGTACTTCTAAACGTCGTATGAAATGAAAAGGACTTCATTTTGAGAAAAGTCAAGACTGGAAATTTTTACGTTTCATCAATTCAAGGGTTTAACTCTTATGTTTTATTATTTTAAACTGTGAATTTCGACTGATTCTGTGGATATTTTTATGTTATGGCAGTTTGGGGCATAATCCAGTAAGTGATGAGGCGTTCACAAATCTTTCTCTGAATAAATATTTAACGGTCTCCTTCTCCAACTTTCCATCACATGTTATCGTGTATTGTCGACTGAATATAGGATTGTACGGGCAGGTCAACAACTTGAAACAAAATGGCGTCGTTCGTGTTCAAGAACAATATGAGCACGCACTTTGAATATGTATAAATATGTGTACGCAACTGATTTTTGCCTATGACCTTCAGGGCTCAGCCAATAGATCTATAAAGACCACTCGTAGTATTGATTTTAATATTTTCCGAAAAAGACCACTTGGGCGAATGAACATAGTGAAACCCCTGTACACTGAGAGTAAAACACACAAGCTTTTTATGTATTGAGTATAATTTCAAAATGTAATGTTTAAGACGAGAAAGATCAGTTTAAAGCAAATTAAGCCCCCTAGCATTAATTACAGATTAATTTCCCTTTTTCACTATCTGCACCAAAGACATGCAAAATAAATATAATTTCCATGCTTAGCAAAAGAAGTTCCTGTTTGAACAAAAAATGATAAAAATGACTGCTCTTGATGTTGTGTCAGAATATCAGATCAAAGTGCCAAGTTTGGAGAATAAAAAATATATAAATATAACAGTAATTTCAGTTTGCATATAATTTGGCTTCTTTATATATATATTTTTTTGTTGTGCCCATCCCAGAGGTGCAATATTGTTTTAAACAAGATGACTGGAAAGAACTGAATTTTTCCTATTTTTATGCCAAATTTGGTGTCAACTGACAAAGTATTTGCAGAGAAAATGGCAATGTTAAAGTTTACCACGGACGCACACACACACACACACACACACACACACACACACAACCGAACACCGGGTTAAAGCATAGACTCACTTTGTTTACACAAGTGAGTCAACAAAACGACAACAACAAAACCTCATAGTCGGTAGAAAAGGTGCTTTTCTCGGTAAGATGGAGATTTCTTTTGACAATGTGAAATTAGGAGTTCAGAATAACTACAGCTGTTTAGGCTTTATCTCTAAAACAAAACAGACACTGAACAACTGATTGTGAAAAAAGCTCTATTTAGTCTGATGACAGCCTTCCAGGAAAAAGAACATTAGACTACTAACCAGATCCGGGTCTTTGATGTAATTTTTTGTGTTCGTCTGGAGCCTGCGGATAAGAATGTTTGGACAAGGTTCGTTTGATGCCATGCCAACATTTCTACGGCGTTGTCAGTAAACTTACATAAATGTGTCTTTTGGCTCAAGTACACATAGTGTTGAAATATAATAAACCACAATCACTTTTAAATGTTAACCATTCATTAAAATACGCATCATAATAATAAAACTTATGTTTACTAAGTTAGAAAACCACATGGCATTCAGACCGAAATATAAGAAATGCGAACATTCATTTCCTGCAAATCATAAACTCATCCACTCACATACATACACACCCAGTCACCCTCCTACTCCTTCACTCACACATGCACACAGCACACACGTCACTTCGCACAGCACACACGTCGCTTCACACAAGCAACAACAGCACACCACCATGCTACATTTCATTGTGAAGGTATCAGGTCAAAACCTCACAGGACTTCTCTCTCTCTCTCTCTCTCTCTCTGCACACACACACACACACACACACACACACACACATATATATATATATGAAATAAGATACCAGATAAGATACAACTTTGCGAACTCCAAATGAAACGGTGCATGGAGATTTGGACAGACACCCATTATATGTAAATTGTAGATTCGTGCATTCGCGCTTTGAGACTGTGTTTTGAATTGCTTCAGATGGACGAATACAGACTGCTGCGTCAAGAATACAATGTGCAGTGGACTGGCGTCCCCAAAGGACATGTTGAGTTACACACTTGGGAGAACGGCTGTGTGAAATAAAATGCAGAAAAGAGGTCAGCTTGGTCATACACCAACCCCTGTCCCTCCCCCATTTCCACAGCCAGTATGCTGCCGACATGCTGCGACTGAAAGTATGTGAAGAAAACGAGTATCAGAAAAAGAACGGGGCTGACAGGGTGGGGTGTTGGGTAGATGTGAATTCATCTGTAACGATGGCAGCTTAAGGTGGGACACACAGAGCAAGGGAGGATGGGTTGGTATTGGCAATGGGCAGGTCTCCCAAGAAACATAAATCTGACCGGGGAACAATTCTGGCTTGGACACCGGTTCAACGTTGACCGACTTCACAACAAAACTCACGTCTATGATGTGTTTGTTGTGTTGACTGCTGACGACACTGATCACTTGTCAAAAAATCGATTCCCTGAACCGAGTGGGGGATCTTTCCCTGTTCATTCTCCTCGCAACCCTCCCCCACTTCCGCCTATCACCACCCAGACCAGCTGATGACACACAATGACATAGCCCTGCACACTGTGTGCTGGTGAAGCCAGGAGCACAGTGACCGCAGATGACCTGTCATCTCGCCAGCTGATGACAAGATACCACGTACGACCATGAAAAAATCTGTTTCAGTTTCAGTTTTTCAGGGAGGAGTCACTGCATTCAGATAAATCCATACACAATACTCGACATCTGCTAGGCAGATGCCTGGCCAGCAGCATAGCCCAACGAGACTTTGAGTGCATGCAGATATATTTGTGTACCTATCAGAGTGGATTTCTGTGTACCTATCAGAGTGGATTTCTGTGTACCTATCAGAGTGGATTTCTGTGTACCTATCAGAGTGGATTTCCTCTGCACAATGTTGCCACAGGACAACAAATACGTCGCCATGGGCTTTTTCAGTGCGTCACGTGTGTGCTGCACATGGAACCTCGTTCATCGTCTGATCCAAATGACTGGACGCTCAGTTCATTTTCCAGTGAAACTTAGGAGAAAGCGTGAGACCTGGATTTGAACCCAGACCCTCACGGACACTGTACTGGCAGATAAGCGTCTTGACCATTCTACCACATTCCTCATTATCAACGATATTCATTGTCATCATAGGCATCCCTGTATCTGGTGAGACTGTGGGTGGGGAGGTTTTGCTCACACCAACAACTGTTTTCCACACTCAGTGTTAAAAGTGTATTCCACAACAGGCAGAAGATGAAATCTTCCGCATTCTGTCCCAATGATCCTGTCATGCGGTTCGGTTCACAGTCAGACCCTTGCTGAGTAAAGAGACTGATGATAACGGCCTTGGATCTGTCGAGATTGACCATTGACAAACTTCACACCACCACTGGCGTCTTGCTCCTCCACCCCTCGTCCTGTCAGAATGTTTCCCTTGCGATAGGCAAAGTAGCGAGGCTCCCCCTTTCGTCTCTTGCTAGGGAAACATAACTTGTTTAATGTGATTTGCATATTTGCTCGAGTGGGCTCCCTTTGTTTGTAACATTTTTTTTTCTTTCATTACATCACTGTGTTTGTATGGTGTGTGTAACATATGCACACGTGTAATGTTTCAATGCCCCCAGTAGATATATGGAGTGTTGG
>NC_134885.1:18704523-18717023 GCF_041734735.1 Babylonia areolata
CACACACACACACACACACACACACAAAACAAAACAAAAAACAAAAAAAACCACCACCAAAACACAGTAGTCTCCGGGACCGAAATGAAAGAGGTGAGAACCCTGACTTCTTTCCGCACAGCAGGAACAGCCTGAAGAGGACAATGAGTGTGTGGTCAGCTGGACATAGAGTTCATTCAGAACACTGCACAATGCCAGTGGCCTTCCATGTCACACCCATGGACCAGCCATCCATGGAACAGTCATCAATGGATGTGAATGAAATGCTGAAATCATCAACCACCACAATGTCAGTCATCATTTTCATGCCGATGACACTCACCTTCAGAAAAACGACTCCCTGAAAATTGGTCTTCCCTCTAGCAAGAAACATCTGACTGGTTCATGGACATTCGGAACTGGATGACTCTTAACTTGTTACAACTGAACGCGAACAAAACTAAAGCAATGATAATAGGAACCAAACAAAAACTCTCTTCCATCACAACTGACTCAATCAAACTTGGCAGTACATCCATCCCTCTTTCCAGCTCAGTCAAGAACGTTAGTGTCTATGCAAAACTGTTATTGTCAATTACGGTGCATCAGTTCCATTCGGAAATATCTGTCCACTGACGCAACATCTAAACTCGTTGTTTCTCTCATTCTTTCTCACCTCGACTGCTGTAACTCTGTTGTCTGGTTTGCCTGCTTCACTCTCTTTAGCGCATACCAAAATTGCTACCCGACATGTCCTCAGAAAGAAAAGATCTGAGCACATCACTCCTCTCTTGCAGAATAAAGTACAAGATCAGCAGTCTATGTTATGAAACTATCAACAAATCTGCCCCTTCATATCTCTGTAGTGGCCTTCACCTCTACACCTCGGTCTCTTAGATCAGCTTACGATCCACTCTGTTTCCGCGTATCCAGATTCAAACTCTGCACTGTCGAACGTCGCTCTTTCTCTGTCTCTGAACCTTGCACTAAGAATGAGCTCCCTCCTTCGCTTCGTCCGGTCTCTGAACTCTACCTAAACCTTTTCCAGTTTTCTATTTACATGTATTTTAAGTTTTGTTTCGTCTATTTCAATTAGAGTTCTGCGTGCATGTTAACGACTGGTGTGTAACGCTTTTATTTGTCTCTGCACAAGATTCAGCGCTATATAAATTCCAATTATGGTTATTGTTGAGGTATAATTCGATGTATTTTTTATGTTTTTTTTTTCTTTTTTTCTGTTGTTGTTCTGTTTTTCCTAACGCATTTTGTAACCAGACGTTTCAATCAGCACGAACACTGATCAGGCTGCAGTCTGCGGTCACTTCTCTCTTTACCACGGTGTTGGCCGACGAAATCGGAAGGGGCTGTCACCCTGTGGCTGATTGAGACAGAGTTGTTGGTCCTGTCTTCTGCCAGAAGCTGCTCACGTAACGGGTAGTTTGAGAGGAGGTGGGTGGGGCAGGAGGTGGAGGTGACGAAGGGGTGGGAGAGGGTGGAGAGAGGGGATATGGGTGTGGGTTAGCCTTTCATTGACTGACTTGTTGGAGAGCTGAATCGCTGTCACAAAACAGTGTTCATAGTCGGCAATATCCACAATTTTTCACCTCAAGATGGAATGAGTGGCGTTCACAACAAAGCGTGGACCTTCACTCCGCCATGACGTCACACTGACGAGAGGAGGGGATGATATATGGATAATGCCTTTCTTGTCCTCTCTTTCAAACAACTCGCGGCACCAAGAGAGGTTAAAAACAGGAACACTTGTGTTGAAAGTCATTACTGTGATGGTGAAGACCCGGCTGTGAACAGCGGGAAGCCACAAGACCCTCGTGTCTGACCCCACCAGTGCTGACAGCACGCACAGCACGTGAAACTCGTGTCCCCGTTTGGTGACAACACTTCTCAGTCCTGTCACCTCGCTCACCAGTATCAATTCTGGAGTCTCCTTCCTCCTCCTCCCAGGATCCTGTTAAGAGTCTTTTATTTTTATGTTATTAAGTCCGATCCTTTAATCATTTTTTGTGTTATCAAATATTCGTGTTGGTGTTGAGTTTAATGACCTTTTGGCTTATGCCCCAAAGGTCACATTGTTCAAAGGCTGGTCTTTCAAGGCCAGCTAGTGTGACGTAATTGGACTTTTATAGATAAATTACTTTAGCATGAAAACTGAAAACCACCGTTCCTTCAAATACCAAAACACTGAATAAGTAAATGACAAAGCACACACAAAATGTTACCGAATAGTCCG
Source organism: Babylonia areolata (assembly GCF_041734735.1). Classification (NCBI taxonomy): domain Eukaryota; kingdom Metazoa; phylum Mollusca; class Gastropoda; order Neogastropoda; family Buccinidae; genus Babylonia; species Babylonia areolata. Next base: position 18,706,751 of record NC_134885.1, read on the forward strand.
TCAAAGTTTGAGACCGAAATGCGATCGCGAATTCACAGACATCGTACACGCGCACACTGTCATAAATGATGATGAATGTAGGTGTGACAAGACAAGTTGTATTTCAGGGACAATCCAATACTCAGAACATTTAGATGTGTGCTGTATATGATAACAGCAACTTTACACCAATCTTTTCCTTTAAAAAGATGATTATCAGTTGGTAGCATGTATCATTGTCCAGTCAGTGTGTTTTTGAACAATGTTCGTTATCTCAAGATTAAGATTTTCTGTCTGTCAGTGTTTCGTTGGACACTGTCCTGTTACCACGTAGTGATACAAATGACTTCACATCTGTTTCTCGGTGAAAATCACACAACTTTGGGGCAATCGGGGCAGTGAATTCATATCCATTGTGTCCAGGGCTCCGCACAGTAAGGCGGGGCCCAATCCTCTCCTTCCGCTGTTTTAACCTTCACCGACCGAAGTCAGGTTCCCATTCGCGCCTGTGTGTAGTGAGAAAATTCAGGGGAAAGAGCCATTCCTAAGGACACACCATGCCGAAACGGGGCTTCTGCCATATTTCTGTGTGTGTGTGTGTGTGTGTGTGTGTGTGTGTGATGTTTGTCTCTCCATCTCTCCGTTCAATGCTGTCATGCTTGTCTCTCTGTTCAATCAATGGCATACCATGTTGGTTTTTTGACTCACTTGTGTAAACAAAGTGAGTCTATGTTTTAACCCGGTGTTCGGTTTTCTCTGTGTGTGTGTGTGTGTGTGTGTGTGTGTGTGTGTCCATGGTAAACTTTAACATTGCCATTTTCTCTGCAAATACTTTGTCAGTTGACACCAAATTTGGCGTAAAAATAGGAAAGATTCAGTTCTTTCCATTCATCTTGTTTAAAACAATATTGCACCTCTGGGATGGGCACCAAAAAAAAAAGCCATATTATATGCAAACTGAAATTACTGTTATATTTATATATTTTTTTATTCTCTAAACTTGGCACTTTGATCTGATATTCGACACAACAAGAGCAGTCATTTTTATCATTTTTTGTTCAAACAGGAACTTCTTTTGCTAAGCATGGAAGTTATATTTATTTTGCATGTCTTTGGTGCAGATAGTAAAAAAGGGAAATTAATCTGTAATTAATGTTAGGGGGCTTAATTTGTTTTAAGCTGATCTTTCTCATCTTAAACATTACATTTTGAAATTATACTCAATACATAAAAAAAACTTGTGTTTTACTCTCAGTGTACAGGGGTTTCACTATGTTCATTCGCCCAAGTGGTCTTTTTCAGAAAATATTAAAATCAATACTACGAGTGGACTTTATAGATCTATTGGCTGAGCCCTGAAGGTCATGGGTAAAAATCAATTGCGTACACATATTTATACATATTCAAAGCACGTGCTCATATTCTTTGCGAACGCGAACGACGCCATTTTGTTTCAAGTTGTTGACCTGCCCCTTCAATCCTATATTCAATCGACAATACATGATAACATGTGATGGAAAGTTGGAGAAGGAGACTGTTAAATATTTATTCAGAGAAAGATTTGTGAACGCCTCATCACTTACTGGATTATGCCCCAAACTGCCATAAAATATCCACAGAATCAGTCGAAATTCACAGTTAAAAATAATAAACCATGAGAGTTAATACCCTTGAACTGATGAAACGTAAAAATTTCCAGTCTTGACTTTTCTCAAAATGAAGTCCTTTTCATTTCATACGACGTTTAGAAGTACTTGTACTTGTCTCTACATGTTATTAGTTTAACAAAATACTCAATTTTCATATCAACTTTAAAACTATAAAACTAGAATGAACATAAAAGAGAAATTGAATTGACCGTGTCAACCGGGTGTGACTAAACTTGTACATCTATCTAGATCCAGAGAAAACGGCTAAATGTTGCAGTGTGATTGCGGCGATAGCCACGTCTCCTTTACCGCGGACTTAAAAAGAATTTTTAATTGCCCTTAAAGATTTTTTGAATGCCCAAGATACACCAGAATAATATAATTTAAACAGCATTCTCACTGCGAATACCGCAATCGATTTATCGCCCTTTAAAAAAGCATGTTTAAATATTATATTTTTGAACGTCGTCTAAGGAACCACGATAGTGTAATGGGTAAGACAGTTTTTTCACACCCGAACACGCGGGGTTCGAATCTGCCATTAGGACTCTTTTTTTTCTTTTTCTTTTTCTTTTAACTCGAAGCTTTATAATAACAAATACAGAACACATTTTAATGATTAGATTTTTTTTAAGTGTATCACAAGTGAGTCTTGAAGGCCTTGCCTCTCTTTTTCTTTTTGCTCTGTACCGAACGGGGTGGTGGGGATGGAGGATCTTCAACACAACTGGCTGTTAAAACCAAAGCTCTCTGTCCACTGTGGCATTGTGAGGCTAGTGCCAGAGGCTGTAATGAGGATGGAAGATCCATTACACCCTTTAACAAGCTGGCCAGACCGGCCATGATGACGTCAATCACGTGGTCACATGCTCGATGTGCTCGTTATCGGCCACTCATAGTGTGGAGAAGGGATAATGTTTCGGGTCATACTGATGCTTTTTTTTTCTGCTTTTTTTATGTGGAAGGTGCTTTTTTGTCTCTGAAACTGGTTCACAAACAACCTCAATCCTTTTATGAAAGCGCTTAAAACGAACAAGTCAGTTACGGGATGGGTGGTGGTGTGTCAGTATGATTAATGCCTTTGTTAAACAAATAAGCTGTAATGTTTTTCAGTGGCGTTAAGACTGTCATGTCGAATTTATGTGCATGCAAGCATTTCCTTCCAAGGCAACATCAAGGACATTGGTTGAGCTTGTTTCTGGTTTCGTGACGTTGATTTATGTGGCCGATCTGAAAGTGCACAGAAAGCGTGTGTTTTAATCAGGGGAGATACACGTTGTTTGTTTGTTTTTGTTTTTTGTTTGTTTGTTTTTTTGTTCTCTGATGGTCTCGTTTTTCATTTTTAAAAATATGCAGCGTCTCGTTACTAAGCAACAAAGAGAAGCAAGGTGACAGGTTATTTACTGTTATCAAAATGCCTTTTTCTTCTTTTTACAATTTATTTGTTTGTTTCGCTGCCCCGTTTGTTCTGAAGCTTGTAGGCTGTCTGTCACACACTGCTCAGAGTGATCTTAACACCTGGCGGTTTCAGCCACATACACAATTTCAAATACTGCCCACACACACCTCTCTCGTGATGGCTTCAGAACAAAGATAAGTGATTTTTCTGTGAAGTTGATTAATAATTTGTTATCGCGTTATTGTTTAAAGTTTGAATTATTAGTAAATTATTGAGAGGGCTCAAAGATAGATTGTCCGTCGAATGCACGGAAAAATCGCTTATCTTTGTTTTGGACAGAGTGATTTTTCTGTGTGATTGACTGATAATTTGTCATCGCGTTATTGTTTAATTATTGAATTGTTAGTGAATGACAGAGAGGGCTCAGAAACAGTACAGCACCGGGCAAAAGCACGCGCAAGTTGACCGTTGTAGTTATGCAACGCTTAGCGGACCCATCACGAGAGATGTGTGTGTGGGCAGTATTTGAAATTGTGTATGTGGCTGAAACCGCCAGGTTTTAAGATCACTCTGAGCAGTGTGTGAAAGACAGCCTACAAGCTTCAGAAAAAAGATAAGGGATTTTTCTATTAGAGAAGGACCTGTATTTTTCTGCAAAATAAAATCTGCTACGCAAAAATACCCAGATGCACCTTTCCACTGGCTAAGAGGAGACAACCTGACAAAATCCCCAATCCCACGGCTTTCATACAGTACCAATGGGATGAATGGCTGTTGGGTTAAACAGTCACTAACTGTATGCAGTCTGGCCTTAGGGCGACACCAGGCTGACGGACTCCACACAGATGGACATCTATTGCCCTTCCCTGATAAGAGGCTCTGTCAGGGCTACCGAATTTTTTCCCTCACCACGTAGAACACCCTTCTATGGATACCAACAAAACCCTGTCTCGCGTGCACCTCGGGGACCAGCTGCATAGCACGAGACATAAATTCAGATCCCCAAAACCCCAAAACAGGCGTGGCAAAAGAGGTGGGAAAAGATTGTGCTTAGGTAGCAGAATGACAAAAGCAGAGCGGCTGTCAAAGAAATTCTTTAGAATCGGCAGTTGGAATTGTTCCAGCACGAGAATGAGAATCTCAACAATTGAGAAATTGGCATATGATTTTGACATTTTATGTCTCCAAGAGACCAGGACAAGTGCAGACAGACCAATACATTTTGAGAATTTCAGTCTTTCAAAGGAATGAAGGAAGAGGAGTAGCAATCATACTGAACAAAAACCTAAAAAACAAAGTTTCCACCATAAATCTAGAGAAATGGTGTAGCAACTCATGTGAACTAGTGGGGGGGTGTCTCGAAAAACCTGACGGAATTCACAAAAGCATCGTGCTCATCAATGCCTATGTTCACCCAGGAACCTGCACAACAAAAGAGGATTGGGCCTTTTTAGAGGAAATAGAGAACGAACTTGGAGACTCAGTCATTATCTGTGGAGACCTCAATGCAAGATTGAAGCTATGGGACCAGCGGAACACCAACCCACAAGGACTCGCACTTGAAGGAATGATAGGGTAAATTCTTCTTAACCCATTAACAACCACATCCCCAACTCGCCTTGGAACAAGACAAGGGGACAGTGACAGTGTGATCGACATCGCTCTAACATCTCCAAAATTCAGAGCAGAAATGAATGCAGAGACGCTTCCACACCAAGGCAGTGACCACCTCCTGGTAGTGTTCAGTCTACAGAAACTGTCAGATAAACCCTGTATGAAACTGTGTGATTCATTTCTGTATGAAACCAAAGAGACAACCATCATCGAAAAATTAAGACGCAGAAGAAACAAAAGAACGGCACCGAACAGGATGCATACTATTCAGCCCCCATGGTGGAATACCGACACAGAGAGAGCCTGGATAGAAAAACATGTGGCTGTCAAACTCTGGCAAAAAGAAAGAACAAAACCATCTCCGGACAAAGATACTGAAACAAAAATGAAAGAAAAAACTAAACAGTTTGAAATCATTGCTCAAGAGGCCAAAAATGACAAGTGGAAACAGTTTTGCGAGGCACTCAGATATGACTCAACATTGACAGAGTTCTGGCAATTTTATCGTCGCATGGAAGGGAAAACGTGCACAACAACAACCCCAGACATGGTAGACACTGACGGAACCAAGCTTGAGACAAACGAAGAAAAAAGGATCCGCCCTGCTCAAATGTTTCATACAACAGAGCGATCAAAGAAACTTAGATGAGAAAAAGAAATATGTTGAGGAGTTAAACCAAACCCTTATGCAGACTGGACCTGATGATGACTTGACAATAGATGATCTAAACGAAGCAATAGCTAAATGCAAGAAAGAATCAGCTCCTGGCCCAGACAAAGTTCGCTACTCGGACATCAAGGAACTATCGGAAGAAGACAGAAGCAACCTTTTCAATCTATATCAAAACAGTTTCCACAATGGACATGTGCCGGAGGACTGGACACACAGCTTCTTAAAACCCATACCAAAACCAGGAAAGGACCATCATCAGGTAAGCGGCTACCTGATCTTAACCATGCAAAACATTGCCGGAAAGCTCATGGAACGCATGATAGCCATGAAACTTGCAAGGGATCTTGAACACAGGCACATTCTCCCTTCAAATCAAGGTGGTTACAGAACAGGCAAGTCCACATGGGAAAACGCAGCTGCTTTTGCATATGAGGTGTATGAAGGATTTCAAAGAAAAGAAGAAACACTAGCAGTAGCAATCGATCTTGAAGATGCCTACAATAAAGTCCAGTTTGTGCACCTCATGGAGCTGCCACTAAGGTATGGAGTAAGTTTGACACTGACAAGATAGATAGCAGCAGCGCTTCAGGAAAGAACCGTCATCCTACGCCTCGGAGATTGGATGTCTGCACCTTCTAAACTATCCATGGGACTGCCACAAGGGTCTCCGCTTTCTCCTGTCCTCTACAATGTCTACACGAAGGGTCTTGCAGACTGAAACAACAATGGAATAGCTCGGGTGCTTACTCTTGCGGATGATGGCCTGGTCTTCAAAACATCGAAAGATGCTCAGGAAAGAACTAAAGCCGTCCAGAAACAACTAAACAATATTGCTCAATGGTGCAAAGACACAGGATCTTCCATCAATCCAGCGAAAGCCCAAACGTTGCTGTGCACTCTCTACAACAAAACCGCGAGCAAATCACCACCTTCTGTGTCACTCGATGGGATTCAGATCGAGAAAACTGAATGCCTACGCTACCTAGGAATACACTTCGACAGGATGCTGACCTTCAGAAAACATACGGAAAATACTGTTCTCAAATGCAAAAAGGGCCTTTCAGTCTTAAAAGCAATGGCAACCAAAGGTATTGAACAACGCCACCTCTTCCTGCTATACCAATCACTCGTCCTCAATGTGATCAACTACGGATTTGGGCTAACAACACCGTCTCAAAGCAACCTCCTAAAATTAGAAAGAGTTCAAAATGAATCTGTGAGGCTGATCCTTGGAACAACAAAAGACACGCCCACAGAAACCATGCGATACCTGCTTGACCTTCCTTCAGGGCAGGCCAGAAACAAATTAGAACAGGTCAAGACCTACTTCAAAGCATTAGAAAACCCTCAAAACCCACTGCATGACGCAGTCAAAGAACCAAAAGGCATCCGTCTAGGACGAGGAAGATCATGGATGGGGCAAGCAGAAGACACAATCCAGCTAGTATGCCGACTACAAGACCTGAAGAGAAACAAAAGAATGGGAGAAAAACCCCGAAAACCTCAACCATCTATTCAACACAGCCATTTCACCCACTCTAGGAAGACATTGTCGGGAATGGCCAGAGGGCAAAACTGATGCGGAAGTGAAGCTACTCATAAAAGAAAACAGTAAAGAAGAGGACATCATCATATACACAGATGGCTCAGTCACCAAAGACCAATCCGGTTGGGGATTCACTGCGAAACAAAATGGAAAAACAGTTAGGGAAGAGAATGCTGCCTACAAAGTCACAACCTCCAGCCTAACAATGGAAGTTGAAGCTGTGACACATGCCCTCCAGTGGCTATCGTCCATCCATACGCCCGGAAACCAACATGCCATGATTCTAAGCGACTCAATGAACCTCATACAGAAAATTGAAAACGGAATGGGAAGCCCAGAGTGGCATAAGGCAATGCGCAACTTTCAGATTAAAAAACTCACATGGTCATACTGCCCGGGACATGCAGGAGTTAAGGGAAATGAGCGAGCTGACAGACTTGCTGGTAACGCAACACCAACGAGCGGCCTACATCTAGGAAAATCGGAAATCCTCAGAAAAGTCAAAGAATATAAAAAAGAACAGGTACAAGGCCATCACACCATCGATCGCCTCAAAGAAATAAAAGCAGAGAGAGGGAGCGACCGTAAGTCTAACATGAAAGGTAGAGCACGATGCTTTGCAAATCAAACAAATATCGGCATCATTTCCAAACCAGCATTGCGCAAATTTCTTCAAAACGGAACAAAGTCTCTGTGGGCTTTTCCAAATACAATAGACTGAGCAACACACTAGACGCCACGTTCTTGGCATCAGAGATCTTTTCCCATCCCTCTTGTGCGTGTGTGTATGTGTGTGTTTGTGTGCATGTGTGGGTCTGTATTTTTGAGTGCGTTTGTGCATGCGCGAGAGTGTAAGTGTACACAAGAGTCAGTAGAGTTCTGTGCACGTGTGTGTGTGTGTGTGTGTGTGTGTGTGTGTGTGTGTGTGTGTGTGTGTGAGGGGGAGGTGGGGGTGCGGAGGGAGGTGGGGTAGAGGATGAGGTATGTGAGTGTATGCATGCCTACACTGTGGGAGCAACAGGATATTGGAACGTGTATATATATATATATATATATCTTTGTATATATGTGTGTGGAGATATGGGCATATGTGTGTGTGCTTGTACAAGTAAGTGTTCATCTGTGTGTGTGTGTGTGTGTGTTTGTGTGTGTGTGTGTGTGTGTGTGTGTGTGTGTGTGTGTGCCGTGGAAGCTGCGATACGTAGACTAGAAATGAGTGTGTGGAGGAGGGGGGTAGAGGAGGTGCAGGGTAATGTGTGTGGTGTGTGTGTGTGTGTGTTGGAGCTCATGTACGTTTATATGTATTTAACTGTGCTTTCATATCTGTGAAACTGCATGTTCGGTGCATATCTGTTAAGCATGTGTGGGTGTATATGTAAATGTGTGTCTTCATGTTTTACATCTATTTGCTCATTTATCATCATTGTTATCTTATTTATTTATTTATTTATTATTGTTATTAATTATTATTATTATTATTACTACTACTACCTTTTTTTAACATTATAGTTATTATTTATTTATTTATTTGTGTAAGCTTATCTATTATTTATTCACCTTTTCTTTTCTTTTTCCTCAAGGCCTGACTAAGCGCGTTGGGTTACGCTGCTGGTCAGGCATCTGCTTGGCAGATGTGGTGTAGCATATATGGATTTGTCCGAACGCAGTGACGCCTCCTTGAGCTACTGAAACTGAAACTGGCATTGTCGGTGTGTGGTCACAGGCCTCTCCCTCCTCTCTGTTGTCTGACCTGAGCGACAGAGGAACAATCGACAGACATACCGCCTCATCTCCTCAGCTGAAAGAAGAAAGATTGGATATATCCAGGACCTCGACTTTCATCACAGTGTTTCATGGTATGCTGCATCTAAAATTGCCGTTGAAGCACTGTTTATCCGAGAACTGCAGGAAAAAAAAGGACAAAATCTTCGCGTTTTTTCATAGCAAATTTCACAGTTTGATTTCAGGCTTCGTGTCCACGGAATTGTGGCTTCAGACTATAGAATAAAGGAGGGAATAAATGAATGAACGATTGAATGAAGGAAGGAAGGAAGGAAAGAAGGGAGGAAGGAAGAAAGGAAGGAAGAAAGGAATTCTGTCCTGTTCCGTCACTTACAGTGATGATTGTAGGCATCTAGTTAAACTCACAGTTTCACATCTGAATTTTCTCGTTAAAAAATAAATAGATTGATAAAAGGGTGGGAGAAGATGGACGTAGTTGGTGAGATGGAGGCTGTTGTTAAAGACGACAATATGAAATAAATATAAGTACAATTAAAAGAAATTATTTAATGGACTTGCACCAAGACGTAAGCAGTTACGTGTACAAACAAAGAGTCAAATAAAATATTAAATAAAAAACGTCACCTGCAAAATAGTCTTGGTATGTTTTGGAGACAAACCGCAAGATTACAAGACTTGTTTTTTTCATTTGCTATTTAATATCTTGTACAAACAAAGACGCATAAATACGCTTACGTGCAGACGTGAACACTCGGCCCAGGTTACTACCAACCGATGTGCCCAAGTTAGCATCAGTGTTCTTATTCTGCGTTTCGTCATACCACGAAAACGACACATGTGTTTAGCGTTAAACAACTGGCTTCATAGACTGATAAAAGTTTGCATTGTTAGTGGATAACAGTTCTTCTTTACCGATTTCAGTAATGCAACGAAGGACTACATTGTACGTAACAGAAAGTGAAATTCATGAAGAACGGGCTTAAAGTACTTCCCGTAAAAGAATCGACTGGAACTTTCTGACGTGGAACAAACACATGAAGTGCATTCCTGCTCTTAGCATCAAAGTACGACACATGCTATTGGATGGCTGGAACAATGGGATGCTCATGTTTCCAACATGCTCAAATTACCTGCACTTCCCCTATTTCTGCATGGAGTCTTCTTTGCACTGGATTTTTGTTTCATCCGATGATTGTAGAAGATTGAATGAAAGAAAAGAATATCTTGCGCCGGCGTTGTTTTTTGTTTTGTTTTTTTTGTTTTGTTTTGTTTGTTTGTTGTTGTTGTTGTTGTTGTTTTGTTTTTTGTTTTTTGTTGCTGTTGTTTTGTTTTGTTTTGTTTTCCGTAACGATTTTCGCAGTCAGTTTTTTGCTATGTCACAGTGTCCACGGATTTGCTGTCTGAGTTTGTTTATTTTCCGTCTTTTTTTCTACAGAGGTTCTGTACGTTAAAGGTAATTATCGATCTGCTTTTTTATGTTTGCTTTTTTTCTCTTGTTCTGCCCTCATGAAAATGTTTCCATAGCAAAGTTATAATCTATCTTATTACATTTCAGTTCTTATCACGTGACCAATGGTTGGCCGGTCAAGTTTTTTTTTTTTTTTTTTTTTTTTTTTCAAGTCTTCGAAATTGTGTATTTCTAGGGTGCAACGAGAAGATCAAATACGCAC
>NC_134885.1:18722023-18729523 GCF_041734735.1 Babylonia areolata
TCGTCACTTCACGCAACAAAATTAGAACAGGCGTATGAAAATGTGTGTAATGTGCTTACAACATGTAAAAAGTATTGCTAGTTTCTTCTGGGAAAGAAACAGAAAGAAAACCCAATGAACATTCCCAAATAGGAAGAACGATTTTTTTTTTTTTTTCAAAATTAAGATCTGGGGCAAACTATGTCTAAGATTCATCCGCATTACATGCATGAAATATTGTGTTGGTCATACGCGCACGCAGCCTTTTTCGTTTGTATGTATGTAGGTAGGTAGGTATGTAGGTATACAAACATGAACACAGACAGGGTGACATATTTCACATGTGTAAATAAGGAATTTGAACCATACCGAAATGCTCTCTCGCATCTATGGATATGGATAAAATTTCATAATCAAGATCTGTCTTGTTTTTCTTTTCTTTTTTCTTTAAGAACAAAGGGCTGTGTGTGAACTGTGTTGTGCAGTGTCAGGATGGATGTTCCATTGTCTGCGCGAATGGCAGTCAGGTCGTTCTGTCGCCAGAGGAACTATGGGCATGGTCACAAACTTGATGGCAGCACGGCATCCATCTGTCTGGGCGGACGTGGACAGTTGGTGCTTGTGAAGGAAGAGAAAGCGTGACGACTGTTGCTGAATGAAGGAGCACAGTAGAGTAGTGATGAAGACTGTTGCTGAATGAAGGAGCACAGTAGAGTAGTGATGACGACTGTTGCTGAATGAAGGAGTAGAGTAGTGATGAAGACTGTTGCTGAATGAAGGAGCACAATAGAGTAGTGATGACGACTGTTGCTGAATGAAGGAGCACAGTAGAATAGTGATGACGACTGTTGCTGAATGAAGGAGTAGAGTAGTGATGAAGACTGTTGCTGAATGAAGGAGTAGAGTAGTGATGACGACTGTTGCTGAATGAAGGAGCACAGTAGAGTAGTGATGAAGACTGTTGCTGAATGAAGGAGCACAGTAGAGTAGTGATGACGACTGTTGCTGAATGAAGGAGCACAGTAGAGTAGTGATGACGACTGTTGCTGAATGAAGGAGTAGAGTAGTGATGAAGACTGTTGCTGAATGAAGGAGTAGAGTAGTGATGAAGACTGTTGCTGAATGAAGGAGCACAGTAGAGTAGTGATGACGACTGTAGCTGAATGAAGGAGCACAGTAGAGTAGTGATGACGACTGTTGCTGAATGAAGGAGTAGAGTAGTGATGAAGACTGTTGCTGAATGAAGGAGCACAATAGAGTAGTGATGACGACTGTTGCTGAATGAAGGAGCACAGTAGAATAGTGATGACGACTGTTGCTGAATGAAAGAGTAGAGTAGTGAAGACGACTATTGCTGAATAAAGGAGCAGAGTAGAGTAGTGATGACGACTGTAGCTGAATGAAGGAGCACAGTAGTGATGACGACTGTTGCTGAATGAAAGAGTAGAGTAGTGAAGACGACTGTTGCTGAATAAAGGAGCAGAGTAGAGTAGTGATGACGACTGTAGCTGAATGAAGGAGCACAGTAGAGTAGTGATGACGACTGTAGCTGAATGAAGGAGCACAGTAGTGATGACGACTGTTGCTGAATGAAGGAGTAGAGTAGTGATGACGACTGTTGCTGAATGAAGGAGCACAGTAGAGTAGTGATGACGACTGTTGCTGAATGAAGGAGCACAGTAGAGTAGTGATGACGACTGTAGCTGAATGAAGGAGCACAGTAGAGTAGTGATGACGACTGTTGCTGAATGAAGGAGCACAGTAGTGATGACGACTGTTGCTGAATGAAGGAGTAGAGTAGTGATGACGACTGTTGCTGAATGAAGGAGCACAGTAGAATAGTGATGACGACTTTTGCTGAATGAAGGAGTAGAGTAGTGATGACGACTGTTGCCGAATGAAGGAGTAGAGTAGTGATGACGACTGTTGCCGAATGAAGGAGTAGAGTAGTGATGACGACTGTTGCCGAATGAAGGATTAGAGTAGTGATGACGACTGTTGCTGAATGAAGGAGTAGAGTAGTGATGACGACTGTTGCCGAATGAAGGAGTAGAGTAGTGATGACGACTGTTGCTGAATGAAGGAGTAAAATAGTGATGACGACTGTTGCTGAATGAAGGAGTAGAGTAGTGATGACGACTGTTGCTGAATGAAGGAGTAGAATAGTGATGACGACTGTTGCTGAATGAAGGAGTAAAATAGTGATGACGACTGTTGCTGAATGAAGGAGTAGAGTAGTGATGACGACTGTTGCTGAATGAAGGAGTAGAATAGTGATGACGACTGTTGCTGAATGAAGGAGTAGAGTAGTGATGATGACTGTTGCCGAATGAAGGAGTAAAATAGTGATGACGACTGTTGCTGAATGAAAGAGAGTAGTGATGACGACTGTTGCTGAATGAAGGAGTAGAGTAGTGATGACGACTGTTGCTGAATGAAGGAGTAGAGTAGTGATGACGACTGTTGCTGAATGAAGGAGCAGAGTAGTGATGACGACTGTTGCTGAATGAAGGAGCACAGCATGCTGAATGAACATGGTGACGTGTCGGATGGTTATCGCTGTTCATTACAGACTGGGGTATTGGCAGGGCTGAGGGAGGGGGTGGGAGGGTGGACACAAATGGGAGGGGGGGGGGTCTGGTGGTGATTTCACTCAAAGAAACGAAGACAGTTATGTAAAAGCTTAATAGAAGTAGGGGACTAACGATTAGTAGCGTTAACTGTCGAACAAGCACACACACACACACACACACACACACACACACACACACACACACACACACACACACACGCACGCACACACGCATGAATTTACCCGCGCGCACAGCGAAAGAGAAAGACACAAAGAGAGACAGACTCATTCAAGTATGCACGCCCATAAGCTGGAAACGAATCGTCTTGAAAGTTTCTGTTGTGTTCCTGTTGATTACCTCAAGATGTCCAACACTTCGTGACTTTGTGACAAAGATTTGCGATGTACACTGAACGACTTCTATGGGGAAAAAAAAAACAAAAAAAAAACGGTATGCAAATGACCAGATACTCACTCCCCTCCCTTGAGAATGACGTCATGTCACTGTCCCATGAACCAGGGGAAGCACGTGCACATCGAGTGTTTCACTCCTTCAAATGACTGGCTGCCGTGACGTCAGCAGGGTATTAAGGGGGAGGTAATATCAGTGGCCACATTTTCTGGAGGTTTGCAACTTCCGGAGAACGCGGTAGGGGAGAGAACGGCACGCGAAAGGGAGATAATGACAGCCAGCCGACGCTCGCATCAGCCGGCATGCCGATATGTGCCTGCTTCTTCACTTTAGTTTTTGATTGTGGAAGGATTCATATCGACATGAAAACGGGCTGGTTGTGTGTAAAAGCAAATTGTCAGTTCTCAAACAGCATTGTCGCGAATGCAGTTTCTGTGTGAGCAACAGATCTGAGATTTCTGGTGTGTAAAAGGAAATTTTATTTGTTCACGGTAACGCAAACGCATAAAGCTTAAACAAATAACTGAATTAGTTCAGAGGAGCAATGACTTAATTCTGATCACGTTCAAAATACATACGGTGCTAACCACAGAGTGGGCGATAAAGCATCTCTCAAGGCACACAGTTCGCCGCCTTCTTCTTTCCCTTACTCTCATTCTGTGCCTATTTCGTCTTTTGACTCACTTGTGTAAACAAAGTGAGTCTATGTTTTAACCCAGTGTTCGGTTGTCTGTGTGTGTGTGTGTGTGTGTGTCTGTCTGTCTGTCTGTGTCTGTGTGTTCGTGGTAAACTTTAACATTGACATTTTCTCTGCAAATACTTTGTCAGTTAACACCAAATTAGGCATAAAAATAGGAAAAATTCAGTTCTTTCCATTCATCTTGTTTAAAACAATATTGCACCTCTGGGATGGGCACAAAAAAATAAAAAATGAAGCCAAATTATATGCAAACTGCATTTACTGTTATATTTATATTTTTTGTATTCTCTAAACTTGGCACTTTGATCTGGTATTCTGACACAACAACAAGAGCAGTCATTATTATCAATTTTTGTTCAAACAGGAACTTCTTTTGCTAAGCATGGAAGTTTTATTTATTTTGCAAACGTTTTGGTGCAGGTGGTAAAAAAGGGAAATTACTCTGTAATTAATGCTAGGGGACTTAATTTGCTTTAACCTGATCTTTCTCATCTTAAACATTACATTTTGAAATTATACTCAGTACATAAAAAGCTTGTGTGTTTTACTCTCAGTGTACAGGGCTTTCACTGTGTTCATTCGCCAAAGTGGTCTTTTTCGGAAAATACTAAAATAAATACGACGAGTGGACTTGAAAGATCTATTGGCTGATCCCTGAAGGTCATGGGCAAAAATCAATTGCGTACACATATTTATACACATTCAAAGCGCGTGCTCATATTCTTCGCGAACGCGAACGACGCCATTTTGTTTCAAGTTGTTGACCTGCCCGTTCAATCCTATATTCAATCCACAATACATGATAACATGTGATGGACAGTTGATTTGTGAACGCCTCATCACTTACTGGATTATGCCCCAAACTAACATAAAAATATCCACAGAATCAGACGGAATTCACAGTTAAAAATTGTAAACCATGCGAGTTAATACCCTTGAATTGATCACGATGAAACGAAAAAATTTCCAGTCTTGACTTTTCTCAAAATGAAGTCCTTTTCACTTCATACGACGTTTAGAAGTACTTGTACTTGGCTCTACATGTTATTAGTTTAACAAAATACTCAGTTTTCATATCAACTTTAAAACTATAAAACTGGAATGAACATAAAAGAGAAATTGAATTGACCGTGTCGTACTACATTCCCGGCGGGTGTAACTAAACTTGTACATCTATCTAGATCTAGAGAAAACGGCTAAATGTTGCAGTGTGATTGCAGCGATAGCCACGTCTCCTTTACCGCGGACTTAAAAAGAATTTTTTATTGCCCTTAAAGATTTTTTGAATGCCCAAGATACACCAGAATAATATGATTTAAACAGCGTCTTCACTGCGAATACCGCAATTGATTTATCGCCCTTTAAAAAAGTATGTTCAAATATTAAATTTTAGAACGTCATCTAAGGAGCCACGATAGTGTAATGGGTAAGACAGTTTCTTTTCACCCGAAACACGCGGGATTCGAATCTGGTTAGGACTTTTTTCTTTTTCTTTTTTTTTAACCCGAAGCTTTATCATAACAAATACAGAACACATTTTAACGATTAGATTTTTTTAAAGTGTATCACAAGTGAGTCTTGAAGGCCTTGCCTCTCTTGTTTCTTCTTGTGGAGAGTTTCAATTGAAACTCTGTGCCGTGGTGCGCCGTCGCCAGCCTCTTAAATCAATGTCAAGCCGATTACTACGGTCATGTCCTCACCTTTTTTTCTGCCTGGCAACAGCGGGCATGCATTCCGTGCCGAATGGATCAGTGCTGGTCGCCTGATTCCCACGACCCTCATCCCTGTCCCCCTACCCCCACCCCCCAACGTCACCAAGCCCAGGCTGGGTCTGTCGCAATCCATGTCCCAGCAGGCCAAACGGACCTACTGATGTCAGGTCGCCATGAGGCCACACGACAAAGGAGACCGCCCTGCTGCCGAATCAGTTTGAGGTGTTGTCAGAAGTACCCGTGTTGGCCAGTTCAACGCAATCATGACACCTTCCTCCAGGCCCTCCACTGACACCATTACCTGCGTGCACGAGGAGCCGGACTGAACGATAGGTTTCCTCTTCTTACAGCCACCATTCCTTCCCTTGAGTGATGACTGCTCCTGCACACCTCCAGGACCTCTCCCCATCCATCTCCCGGCACCCAGGACTTGGATACCAACTTTCCACAGGCCTAGAAGCGAAGAGAAATCGAAACTGCGATAACTGTGACAGATGGACAGCCCCGCCACATAAATCCACGACACACTGATCTGTAGGCAGAAGCTGGTCAGTGCCGGAAACCTTGCAGTACCGTGTAGATGAAATTTGAACCCGTCATCTCTCAGTTTTCGGTCCATCCCTCTACGAATGAGAGCTACTCAAGGGTTCAAGTAAGAGAGAGAGAGAGGGGGGGGGGGAGAGATAAAACAAGATAAAATTCTTCATTTTCGAGGATAATAGATAAGCACTGGCGCTTTTTTATTCATCCAGTCCCCGCCCTGAAACAGGGTCTACACTACACAATACTACATTAAATATGTCATTGCATGCAGTGCACAGTGCTACTTAAAGTCATAGCATGCGAACACAATACTACATAAAGGCATAAGCATGGTAATAATAAGATACACACACACACACACACACACACACACACACACACACAGAGAGAGAGAGAGAGAGAGAGAGAGAGAGAGAGAGAGAGAGAGAGGCACAAGCATGGTATTGATAAACTACATTGGGGAAAAAAACCAATAGAAAACACACACATACACACTCTCTCTCTCTCGTTAAAGACACAGACAACGTCACAGAGACAGAGATAGTGGAATGAAATGAAAATGTTTCATTGAACTATTGACCCAAATACAAAACCAACATTGTGAGGAGGAGGCGCGGAGGGGTGGGGGTACACAGTTGTATGTTTGTTTAGGAATCGGCATTCATGCACGTGTTCTTTCTGGCCTCAGCTGAGTGTAAACGAGCTTTTCTCCTTCTGATGGCATTAACAAACAACTGACAAACGTGCACCGTGTGATACATTCACATTGTCTAGAAGAAATGTTGATCGAACATCAGGTGGAAAAAAAGAACAGGCGGGGATGTTGAATGGGGTGGACAAGGGGGGGGGGATGTTGAAGAGGGTGGACAGGGCGGGGATATTGAAGGGGGTGGACAAGGGGGGAATGTTGAAGGGGGTGGACAAGTGGGAGATGTTGAAGGGGGTGGACAAGGGGGGAATGTTGAAGGGGGTGAACAAGGAGGGATGTTGAAGGGGGTGGACAAGGGGGATGTTGAAGGGGATGGACAAGTGGGGGATGTTGAAGGGGTGGACAAGGGGGATGTTGAAGGGGGTGGACAGGGAGGGATGTTGAAGGGGATGGACAAGTGGGGGATGTTGAAGGGGGTGGACAAGGGGGGTGTTGAAGGGGGTGGACAGGGAGGGATGTTGAAGGGGATGGACAAGTGGGGGATGTTGAAGGGGGTGGACAAGGGGGGTGTTGAAGGGGGTGGACAGGGAGGGATGTTGAAGGGGATGGACAAGTGGGGGATGTTGAAGGGGGTGGACAAGGGGGGTGTTGAAGGGAGTGGACAGGGAGGAATGTTGAAGGGGGTGGACAAGTGGGGAATGTTGAAGGGGGTGGACAAGGGGAATGTTGAAGGGGGTGGACAGGGAGGGATGTTGAAGGGGTGGACAAGGGGGGTGTTGAAGGGGGTGGACAAGGAGGGATGTTGAAGGGGGTGGACAGGGAGGGATGTTGAAGGGGGTGGACAAGGGGGATGTTGAAGGGGATGGACAAGTGGGGGATGTTGAAGGGGGTGGACAAGTGGGGAATGTTGAAGGGGGTGGACAAGGGGAATGT
>NC_134885.1:18734523-18747023 GCF_041734735.1 Babylonia areolata
TAGCATTGACAGTAACCTGTGGACTGAAGACCTAGCATTGACAGTAACCTGTGGACTGAAGACCTGACATTGACAGTAACCTGTGGACTGAAGACCTGACATTGACAGTAACCTGTGGACTGAAGACCTAGCATTGATAGTAATGTGTGAACTGAAGACCTAGCATTGACAGTAGCCTGTGGACTGAAGACATGACATTGACAGTAAACTGTGGACTGAAGACCTGACATTGACAGTAAACTGTGGACTGAAGACCTGACATTGACAGTAACCTGTGGACTGAAGACCTGACATTGACAGTAACCTGTGGACTGAAGATCTGGCATTGACAGTAACCTGTGTACTGAAGACCTGACATTGACAGCAATCTGTTGACTGAAGACCTAGCATTGACAGTAACCTGTGGACTGAAGACCTGGCATTGACAGTAACCTGTGGACTGAAGACCTGACATTGACAGCAATCTGTGGACTGAAGACCTAGCATTGACAGTAACCTGTGCACTGAAGACCTAGCATTGATAGTAATGTGTGAACTGAAGACCTAGCATTGACAGTAACCTGTGGACTGAAGACCTAGCATTGACAGGAACCTGTGAACTGAAGACCTAGCATTGATAGTAACCTGTGGACTGAAGACCTAGCATTGACAGTAACCTGTGAACTGAAGACCTAGCATTGATAGTAACCTGTGGACTGAAGACCTAGCATTGATAGTAACCTGTGAACTGAAGACCTAGCATTGATAGTAACCTGTGGACTGAAGACATAGCATTGATAGTAATGTGTGAACTGAAGACCTAGCATTGATAATAGTAACCTGTGAACTGAAGACCTAGCATTGATAGTAATGTGTGAACTGAAGACCTAACATTGATAGTAATGTGTGAACTGAAGACCTAGCATTGATCATCATGTGTGAACTGAAAACCTAGCATTGATAGTAATGTGTGAACTGAAGACCTGACATTGACAGTAACCTGTGAACTGAAGACCTAGCATTGATAGTAACCAGTGAACTGAAGACCAAGCATTGATAGTAATGTGTGAACTGAAGACCTACCATTGATAGTAGTAACCTGTGAACTGAAGACCTAGCATTGATATTCATGTTTGAACTGAAGACATAGCATTGACAGTAACCTGTGGACTGAAGACCTGGCATTGACAGTAACCTGTGGACTGAAGAACTAGCATTTATAGTAATGTGTGAACTGAAGACCTAGCATTGATAGTAGTAACCTGTGAACTGAAGACCTAGGATTGATAGGCATGTGTGAACTGAAGACATAACATTGACAGTAACGTGTGGACTGAAGACCTGACATTGACAGTAAACTGTGGACTGAAGACCTGACATTGACAGCAATCTGTTGACTGAAGACCTGACATTGACAGTAACCTGTGGACTGAAGACCTGACATTGACAGTAAACTGTGGACTGAAGACCTGACATTGACAGCAATCTGTTGACTGAAGACCTGACATTGACAGTAACCTGTGGACTGAAGACCTGACATTGACAGCAATCTGTTGACTGAAGACCTGACATTGACAGTAACCTGTGGACTGAAGATCTGGCATTGACAGTAACCTGTGGACTGAAGACCTGACATTGACAGCAATCTGTTGACTGAAGACCTAGCATTGACAGTAACCTGTGGACTGAAGACCTAGCATTGACAGTAACCTATGGACTGGAGACCTAGCATTGATAGTATACTGTGGACTGAAGACCTAGCATTGACAGTAACCTGAAGACCTAGCATTGACAGTAACCTGTGGACTGAAGACCTGGCACTGACAGTAACCTGTGGACTGAAGACCTAGCATTGACAGTAACCTGAAGACCTAGCATTGACAGTAACCTATGGACTGGAGACCTAGCATTGATAGTAAACTGTGGACTGAAGACCTATCATTGACAGTAACCTGTTGACTGAAGACCTAACATTGACAGTAACTTGTGGACTGAAGACCTGGCATTGACAGTAACCTGTGGACTGTGTGTGTGTGTGTGTGTGTGTGTGTGTGTGTGTGTGTGTGTGTTCCTGTGTGTTGCTGTGTGGTTTGGTGGGCAATAACTGGAGAGAAAGTAATGGTGTGACCGTGCTTTTTTTGTTTGTATGTTTTTGTTTATTTGTTTGGCTGTTTGTTTGTTGTGTTTTCCGCTCTATAGGCGGTGGTGAAGAAGGGGAGCAATGATGGATGGCTTGCAGAAGGACCCACCAGTGCCCAGCAATAGCGGGCAAGGACCAGCCAGCCTGATGATGGCCGACCCATCGCCACTGGAAATGGGCCATCAATAAAGTCTGCAGACAGATAGTCCGTGAAGCCTTACATCAGCTGATTTCCAAGATTGAAGGG
Source organism: Babylonia areolata (assembly GCF_041734735.1). Lineage (NCBI taxonomy): Eukaryota > Metazoa > Mollusca > Gastropoda > Neogastropoda > Buccinidae > Babylonia > Babylonia areolata. The sequence continues at coordinate 18,736,890 of NC_134885.1, forward strand.
AAGTTATCGCTGTGTGTGTGTGTGTGTGTGTGTGTGTGTGTGTGTGTGTGTGTGTGTGTGTGTGTGTGTGAGTGGTGTGTGTGTGTGTATGTGTGTGTGGTGTGAGTGGTATATGCGTGTGCGTGTGTGTGTGTGTGTGTGTGTTAACATGCATGTGCACGCATTTGCCATTTGCTTTTGTTTGCTTTGTAATTTGCCGGGCTGATAAACGATAAACTTTTTTTTCCATTTCTATCTTTATTTTCATGTCGATTATAACTCTTCTCCCTATTCAGCCTCTTTTCTCTATTTCGCCCCCTGCCCCCCATCACCTCCTCTCTCTCTGTCTCTCTCTCTCTCTCTGTCTCTCTCTCTCTGTAATGTTACTCTCGCTCTCCCTCCCCCAGACACACACACGCGCGCGCGCGCACACACACACATACATATATGCATGCATGCATGCATACATACATACATACACACGCGTGCGCACAAACGCTAACAACACACACACACACACACACACACACACACACACACACACACACACACACACAGAGGAAAGAGAAAGAGTCTCTAATAGAGAGACAGACGGACAGACAGACAGACGGACGGATAGACAGACGGACAGACAGATGAACAGAAGACAGGTGCACCCTGACATAACACAGCGGCCTCCCAGTGGCTGTGGACGGCATCATGACGGGGACAGTGACCTGCTGCACACACACACACACCTTGTCTTCATCATCTCAGCGGGCCTGGAGGGGTCAGTGGGGTGGTCAGTGCTGCAAGGGGCAGGTAACACAGGGCTGCACGGGTACCTTCCTTTCATTTCACCCCCACTGCCCGCACGTCATAGGCGGTGACGTTTTGCACGTGACGCATGGATTATTGCTACACATCGTGTGTATCTGTCCTTACCCTGCTGTGGTTCGCGGAATGTAAAACCAGGAAGTCCCCCCCCCTTCTCCTTCTGTGTGTGTGTGTGGGTGTGGGTGTGGTGTGGTGTGGTGTGGTGTGTGTGTGTGTGTGTGTGTGTGTGTGTGTGTGTGTGCAGTGTATTTATGTATGTACGCTTATCTATATATTTTTTTTTTCTCAAGGCCTGACTAAGCGCGTTGGGTTACGCTGCTGGTCAGGCATCTGCTTGGCAGATGTGGTGTAGCGTATATGGATTTGTCCGAACGCAGTGATGCCTCCTTGAGCTACTGAAACTGAAACTGCATGTGTGTGTGTGTGGTGTGGTGTGTGTTTGTGCGTGTGTGTGTGTGGTGTGTGTGTGTGTGTGTGTGTGTGTGTGTGTGTGTGTGTGTGTGTGTGTGTGTGTGTGTGTTTCTTCACACAGAGTGGCTGTCCCTACGGGCATTGACCAGGGTTGATCTGGCGAAAGCTGCAACTGAGAATCAATGACACATGCAGGGGAAAACTGGTCTGAACTGTCCACCAAAGTGATCAATCAATAATCAGTAGTTAGCACCCCGTGTTTTTACCCACACAAACACATCGTGCAACAGAGAGAGAGAGAGCGAGAAAGAGAGAGGCAGTTTCAGTTTCAGTTTCACAAGTTGGCGTCACTGCGTTCGGACAAATCCATATACACTACTGCACGTCGACATGGCAGATGCCTGACAGCAGTATAACCAAACGCGCTTGTCAGGCCTTGGGTGCATACTTATATATTAGTGTACCTACCAGATTCTTTTAAAATAATTTTGCCAGAGGACAACACTTTCGTTGCCATGGGTTCTTTTTCAGTGCGCCTTTTGCGTGCTGTACACGGGACCTCGGTTTATCGTCTCACCTGAAAGACTAGACGCTCAGTTTGATTTCCCACTCAAACATGGGAGAAAGGACGAGAGCGAGGATTCGAACCCACACCCTCACGGACTCTCTGTATTGCCAGCTGAGCATCTTGCCCATTTCGCCACCTTCCTGATAGAACCCCTTTCGGCATGGTGTTGTGTCTCTAGGAAAGACACTTTACTCCGATTTTCCTCACTCCAGGTGTAAATGGTACCTGACGTCGGTTGGGGACGTTCAAAACGGCGGAAGGGGAGGCCTGGGCCCCGCTGTTCTGTGCCGAGTCCCACACACAGCAGATATGAACTCACTGCCCCGATGGCAGTAAAACACTATGGGACCTTTAACCTTTACAATGATGACACATGGCGACATATTTTCGGTGATAAGTTCGATAATTAAAGTATGTTTCCAGTCACATAACGCATTCTGCGCCATTGACAAATGTCCAGATGCTTTAAGGGACAGCCCTTTCTGAAGGAAACAGAGGTCGGAGCCATGGTATGAACTTGGAACTGTTTGTAGCTCCTTGGAAACACTCCACATGGAAACAGAGATACCAAACCAAACAAACACACAAACTGAATCTTTCGCTATCAAGACCATCAAACATTTGGAGTTGACAATACTTCGCTGCTGCTAGGAAACGAAAAAACAGATTTCAGCATTCATGGTTTACCTCCCCTCAAGCAATGGTCGTCGACCCGACAAACGGAAACACAGTTAAATGTGCTCAGACCTTTTCAAACGAACCTACCCAAAGTCAAGGTCAAACTGGAAGTATTTTGAATCTCCCTGCAATGATAGTGGATTCTTCGCGTACTCCACGATTTTGACACAGTTAAGAACGGAGGGTGTAGGCCCGGCGACCTTGACCCGTTTTAACGAAAATGATGTCTGTCTGAGAGACAGAGAGAGAGAGACAGACAGACAGAGACAGACAGACAGACAGAGTTATAAGGAATATAATACTATATATAGATAAAAAATAACATAAGATGGATTAATAATAGGTGTGTGTGCGCGCGCGCGTGCGTGCGTGTGTGTGTGTATGTGTGCGTGCGTGCGTGCGTGCGTGTGTGTGTGTGTGTGTGTGTGTGAAAAGACTGATACTGAGGTATTCTATTCATTTAAGTCCAAGGCCCCATATGAAGAGGGGCAACAACACATTTTATCAATACTGTAATGATATAACCAGCGAAGGTCTTCACAAAATTTACGATACAAGAGTCTCACTCACCTGAAATGCTTTGTACAGATAAAGTTTCATATTACGAACAACACACACACACACACACACACACACACACACACACACAGAGAAAATCACTTTAGAGAAGCAGAGAGAGAATCTTGAGTCTTATTATTGATTAGGCCTTTGACCCATATCAACAGAGGTTAACACATCTAGAGGTTGGTATGAAAATAACACAAACATGTAATTGATAATTCACATATTTCTGATTTGAAAAGCTTTGTAAATGTAAGTGGCGAGACGTGTTTGAACGTTTTTGTTTTTGTTAGCGAATAACAACGACAGTTGGAAGCTGGAAGGACGATTGAAATATTTCTTTGCAATATACAACTCCCAAAGTTCATAGTATTTTGGACAACACAAAATGAAGTGAACTTCTGTTTCTCTGTGATATCTGCAAAATGGACAATCAAATTTTCTTTCACTAGCATTGTCTGTGAAACGTACTTTGTGTTTTTGTTTGTTTTTTGTTGTTGTTTTTTGTTTTGTTTTTTTAATGGTGATACTCCTAATCTCAAACGAGTTAAAAATATTCGAATTCTAATGTGTTTTAACATGTTTAAATATGGTGCTAAAGCTAAAGATGAGCTGAATGAGCAATAGAATGAGAACCTGTCATTTGAATTTATACTGTTTACCCATTCGTGTTTATAGGACCTTAATAAACGTTCCTTAAATTCAGCCAAAAACGCCTTTTCATCACCCACTCCCTGATTCCTCCAAACTTCTTCAAAACCATAATAATACAATATATAACAAATGGAAGAGGCCCACGTTTTATTATTTTGTTCATGTAGGTATGAAAGCATTTCATATGCTTTAAATGGCAAACGATGGGTAGGCATCATGACAACACGTAACCAGTATTTCAAACACTTAGTGTACATATTTATGTATAATGGGTAGCGTCCTGTCTCGCCATAAACTAAAAGATCTGGTGTTTTGGTGGTGACATTCAAAACTCTTTTCAGTGCAAACAGATGCACCCTTTCTATGACTGTAAGATCGTTATTAATGCCCCAAACTTCAGCACCATAACTCAACATAGACTGGATCTGTGCATCAAACAGTTTGAAAAACACAGTGGGGGATCTTTCTCCTAGAGACCAGAGTAACCTGAAGATACATACCACGCCTTTTTTTCTTTTCTTTTTTTTTCTTTTTTTTGCACGATCAGCGATATCTTTCAAAGCGTGAGAAAAGGACAAGCGAGAAGAGAGACAGACACCAAGATACCTGTATAAGTTTGTCACTTCTATCTGATTTTCTCCATAGTACCACCGTTCACATGCAGCAACATGACCACCGTTTCTAAAGATAATCACGTTTGATTTTTCAAGGTTTACCTCTAGTCCCAATTTGACAGCTACATTATGCAAAACGTTTAGCTGGTTTTGTAAACCACAAACAGTATCAGAAGCTAAAACGACATCATCTGCAAACAACAGAATCAGAATTTCAACGATATCAGGTATCAACTGAATTCCATGTCTGCCATGTTTTGTGATTTCTTCTGCGAGTTCATTAATAAGAAGGGAAAATAAACCGGACTGCATATTTCGCCTTGTTTAGTCCTCTTGGACAGAAAAGACTCTGTCATATCAATACCCGATCGGACTTTAGCTTTCATTGTTCTATACATGCTTTGTATGGCTCTGTACATTTTCCCATTTACACCGTATTTTCTTAATATGCTCCAGAGTTTTTGTCTACTAACCGAATCGAATGCCTTCCTAAAGTCAATAAAAACAACATATAATTTTTATGGTATAATAATTGTCTTTGAACTAAACCGGTGAGCGTGAATATATGATAAACTGTACTATGATTTCTTCGAAAACCAGCTTGACTGTCATTGAGAATGTTGTAATCTTCAATCCATTGAGACAAGCGCTTATTCAAAATAGAACTATACAACTTACTGCAGACATTTAGCAAAGAAATGCCTCTGTAGTTGTCTGCGGTGTTTGGGTTGCCCTTTTTGTGTAGAGGTTGTATAATGGCTTCTGACCAGTCTTCCGGATAAGAACCTGAAGAAAATAATTCATTAAAGAACTGAACTAAGAACGGAACAATAACTGTTGATGAGTTTTTAAGAAATTCATTAATAACCCCATCTGGTCCTGAAGCTTTACAACTTTTCAAGCAGCGCAACGCTGAGTAAATTTCCGCCTCAGTGATGTCGTTTTCTAGCATGGTAGTGTTGTGTCCTTCATATGAAACCGAGTCTGTATCATTAACGTCTTCACTACAATCATATCCAGTGTAGTTAGTATCACGTGGATTAAAGACCGTGGAAAAGTGGTTAAACCATTCCTCTTTGGAAATCGTAGTTTGTGGAGAGCTCATTTTTAGAAATGATTTGAGCTTGCCCCAAACAGCCTTTGGGTTATGTATCGTTTTATGTAAAGCCGCAACAACATTTTGGCGATGTTCATTTGCTTTCATCTTTAAAAGATTTTTGTATTCCCCACGTTTCTGCGCGTAAGACTCTCTATCTGCAATGTCGTTAGTCCTGTTAAATACCCTAAGACTTTGTCTTCTGCTTTCTCTACACTCTGTGTCAAACCATATTTGCTTCCGTATGCTTCCTACAACAATACGCTTCTTCATGCTTTGTCCTGCACCCAGGAGACCTTCATTAAACTTTCGTAGTGAAGCGTTGATATCATGGCCAATTAAATCAGTGGCTTCTCTAAAACAAGATTGTACTTCTTCTGTTCCCAGACATGCGAGAAATTCGTCGCCCATATCAGGATTCCACACATATTTTTCGAAAGCAAAACATTTAGGAACATTTGCATTTGAAGAGGATTCTTTTTGTCGCCCCATATACATTTCAACTGGCATGTGTTTGGATTTTTTTTTTTTTTTTTTTTTTTTTTTTTTTTAGCAACGTGCAATGAGAGTGATAATGAAAGAAATTGTTTCGATACCATAGAATAGTCAATGACACTACTTCCAGTGGATGATATGTAAGTGAAATTCCCACCAGTTCTATCGATATCTCTCCCATTTAGAATCACCAAATCAAACTGATCACAAATGTTTAACATATATTTACCAAAATCGTTTATCGTTTGATCTTTGGATGTGCGCCTGTTGTCAGTTACGGTTTCAAAATTATGAAAGAGATCATCAGGGGAAAACTCAACAGCATCAAATCCACGTGAGTTTTCATTTCCAGTCCGTGCATTCATGTCACCCATCAAAATAAAATGAACATCACCCATGTCCTCAAGTATATCCATCATACAATGTTCAGTGAAAGAAATTCCATTTTGTATTTCAGTATCTCTATAATATGGTGACTGAATTGGTGGGATGTAACAGCCTAACAAGAAAAGAGGAGTGTTTGTGCCCAAATTTCACTTGACATTCTTACTGCAATCATATTATCAAACTCTATTTCGATTCTTTTAAAGTATCTAGTAAGTCCCTTTTTAACCAATAGTACTACACCTCCAGACAGCCTGGCTGTCGGGGCGTCATTAACTTTCACGCCAGGTGCAACAAAAGAGTCATGAAGAGGAAATAGTAAGGAAGGGAATGAAGTTGAAAAAGTCTCTACTAATAAACAAACATCAAAACTCTCTATATATGCCCGTGTATCAGGATCATACAAACTGGCGAGTCCTTCTGTATTATATGTGAGGAAACTTGCGGACTGTCTTTGTACAACATTCTCAAGTCCGCTGCCAGTTGTATGGGCCGGGCCGTAATCCTGTTCCTTTCTGGTCTGGTGGGGCGTCGCCCTTTTTGCACTGGTTTGGGATACACTTTTTGTCACACTATTTTGCAGGGCTAATTGTTTTTTGTCTCTAGCACTGTACGCTGAGCTGCTTCTGAGTCTTGCAGCAGGACCCTTGGTTTGGGATCTAGTCTTTTCCCGTGGTTTGCACTTCCCAGATGAATCCTCATCTGTAACGGGGGCTTCTGTACGGCTGGTGCTGCTGTCACAGTCAATTGTGGATGGTTGTTCAGGGGCGGTGTTCGCAGTTGCTGAAGATTGCACCTCTCTCTCTCTCTCTCTCTCTCTCTCTCTGCTTCAAAGGTGGGACAGCTGAAGCACAGAGAGAGAGAGAGAGAGAGAGAGAGAGAGAGATTCGAATCATTAAACCAAATGTGACTCATATACACAACAGTTTCCCACAAACTAAAACATCTCTCTCTCTCTCTCTCTCTCTCTCTCTCTCTCTCTCTGTGTGTAGCTTACACAAACGCACACACACACACACACACACACACACACACGCACGCACGCACACACATACACTACACTACACACACACACACACACACACACACACACACACACACACACACACACACTCCTTGAGGAGGAAAAGAAAAGGCAGAAGGTGGAGAGACGCGTCTCCCTGACAACGGAGAGAGCCAAGTGATGTCATCAGCACAGCGCCATCTGTTTCCGCGGTACGTACCCTGATACGCCGGCACAGGGGCAGATAACTGATCGATGGTCCGCTGTCCGCTGTCCTGACACAGGGAGCTGAGCCTTGTCTCCCCTTGTCCGGACTTGTTACACCACACGTGACTGTTTGCTGCCCCCGACACCTCCGCACCCCCCCCCACACACACACACACTCCCCTCACTCCCCACCCCCTTTCTTCCCTGATCCCTCTGTCACGTTCATGTTGACCCGCCAACGGCCCAAAAAAGAGAACTGAACACGTGGATGAATGGATGGGTGGGATTGTGCGTGGGTGGATGGATGAGTGGGTGGGTGGGTGGGTGGGATTGTGCGTGGGTGGGTGGGTGGGTGGGTGCCAATGTGCGTGGGTGGATGGGTGGACGGGTGGGTGGGATTGTGCATGGGTGGGTGGGTGGATGGGATTGTGCGTTGGTGGGTGGGTGGGTGGGATTGTGAGTGGGTGGATGGGTGGGTGGTTGGATGGGATTGTGGATGGATGAATGGATGGGTGGGATTTTGGGTGGGTGGATTGGTGGGATTGTGGATGGGTGGATGGATGGGTGGGTGGGTGGGATTGTGGATGGATGGGATTGTGGGAGGGTGGATAGATGGGTGGATGGGGTTGTTGGTGGGTGGATGGATGGATGGGATTGTGGGTGGGATTGTGGGTGGGTGGATAGATGGATGGATGGGATTGAGGCTGGGTGGACAGAAAGATGGATGGGTGGGTGGGATTGTGGGTGGGTGGATGGATGGATGGATGGGATTGTGGGTGGGTGGACGAATGGGATTGTGGGTGGATGGATGGATGGGATTGTGGGTGGGTGGATAGATGGGATTGTGGCTGGGTGGATAGAAAGATGGATGGGTGGGTGGGATTGTGGCTGGGTGGATGAATGGGATTGTGGCGGGCTGGCTGGCTGGATGGATGGGATTGTGGCTGGGTGGATAGATGGATGGATGGGTGGGTGGGATTGTGGGTGGGTGGATGGATGGGATTGTGGGTGGGTGGATGAATGGAATTGTGGGTGGATGGATGGATGGGACTGTGGGTGGATGGATGGATGGGATTGTGGGTGGATGGATGGATGGAATTGTGGGTGGATAGATGGATGGGATTATGGGTGGGTGGATGGATGGATGGGATTGTGGGTGGGTGGATGGATGGGATTGTGGGTGGATGGATGGATGGAATTGTGGGTGGATAGATGGATGGGATTATGGGTGGGTGGATGGATGGATGGGATTGTGGGTGGGTGGATGGGTGGATGGATGTGATTGTGGGTGGATGGATGGATGGGATTGTGGGTGGGTGGATGGATGTATGGATGAATGGAATGGTGGGATTGTGGGTGGGTGGGATTGTGGATGGATGTATGGATATATGGATGGGATTGTGGGCGGGTGGATGGATGGATGGGTGGGTGGGTGGGTGGGTGGATGAGTGGATGGATGGATGGGTGCGAATGTGGGTGAGTAGGTGGGATTGTGGATGGGTGGATGGATGGGAGGGTGTGTGGGATTGTGGGTGGGTGGATGGATGGGAGGGTGTGTGGGATTGTGGGTGGGTGGATGGATGGGAGGGAGGGAGGGATTGTGGGTGGGTGGATGGATGGGAGGGTGTGTGGAATTGTGGGTGGGTGGATGGATGGGAGGGTGTGTGGGATTGTGGGTGTGTGGATGGATGGGTGGGTGGGTGGATGGATGGATGAGTGGGATTGTGGGTGGTTGGATGGATGGGTGGGTAGGTGGATGGATGGATGAGTGATGGGTGTGTGGATGGATGGGTGGGTGGGTGGATGGATGGATGAGTGGGATTATGGGTGGTTGGATGGATGGGTGGGTAGGTGGATGGATGGATGAGGGGGATTGTGGGTGGGTGGATGGATGGATGGATGGGTTGGATTGTGGGTGGGTGGGTGGGATTGTGGGTGGGTGGATGGGTAGATGGGTGGGTGGGATTGTGGGTGGGTGGATGGTTGGGTGGGATTGTGTATGGGTGGATGGATGGATGGATGGGTGGGTGGGATTGTGGGTGGGTGGGTGGAAGGAAGGATGGGTGGGTGGGTGGATGGATGGATAGATGGATGGATGGGTGGATGGGTGGGTGGATGAATGAATGAATGGATGGGTGGAAAGGTGGGTGGATGGATGGATGGATGGATGAATGAATGGATGGGTGGGTGGGTGGGATTGTGGGTGGATGGGTGGATGGATGAATGGATGGATGGGTGGGTGGGATTGTGGGTGGGTGGGTGGGTGGATGGATGGATGAATGGATGGATGGATGGGTGGGTGGGATTGTGGGTTGGTGGGTGGGTGGATGGATGGATGAATGGATGGATGGGTGGGTGGATGGATGGGTGGAAGGGATGGATGGATAGATGAATGGATGGGTGTGTGTGTGGAAGGGTGGGTGGATGGATGAATGAATGGATTGGTGGGTGGATGAATGGGTGGGTGGGTGGATGGACGTTTTGGTGGATGGATGGATGATGGGTGGATGGGTGGAAGGGTGGGTGGATGGATGGATGGATGAATGAATGAATGAATGAATGGGTGAGTGGGTGGGTGGGTGGATGGATGGATGGATGGATGAATGAATGGATGGATATGGATGGATGGGTGGATGGAAGGGTGGGTGGATGGATGGAAGGGTGGATG
>NC_134885.1:18754523-18762023 GCF_041734735.1 Babylonia areolata
ACACACACACACACACACACACACACACACACACACACACACACCTTTCCCATTTTCTTCGTCCAATATCACTGTCTGAAAGAAGAAGAAGAATCGTGCATGATAAATAGTTGTACAGTATCTTGCGGGGGTAATAGAGGAGCCATGGTTTCTGCTCAATTCCACAGACTCCATCCATCAGGAAAGTTTGTCGGGAGTGTCTATGACCACAACCCTCCCACCCACACGCCCACCCACACCCCTTAGCCTCCCCGAGAAAGTGTCGCATTTTCTGCCTTGTTCAACAGCAGTACGTGCAAGATTTGTTATTGTTTGTTCGTGGTTGTGGCTGCTGATTACCCATGTAAATTGTTTTCTCTGGATATATGGTCGTAATCTGTTGTGATGTATTCTGTTTATGTTGTGTCTTGCTCATATCTTCAACATGCTGTGCACTGACTCCAAGGGACGCGGTGGAAGAATCGATCAGGCTTTGGACTTCTGACCCAGTGTTCACCAGTGGTCAGGGTTCGAGACCTCGTTTCGTCATGGTGTTGTCTCCCAGGAAAGGTACCTTTAGTCATTTACCTGACTCCATCCAGCCAGGTGTGCATAGACACCTGTCTTCCCTCGGAGACTGAAGGAGAGGACTGGGTCAGGGCTTCCTGTGCCGTGCTGTAGACATGACGTCACTGCCTCAGTGACACAGTGGATATGACGTCACTATCTCAGCGACACAGTGGATATGACGTCAGTGCCTCACTAATACAGTTAATATGACGCCACTGCCTCAATGATACAGTGGATATGAACATCACCTTCATGATGCCGTGGATATGACGTCACTGCCTCAATGATACAGTGAATATGACGTCACTGCCTCAATGATACAGTGGATTTGACACACTGTATCAATAACCGAAAAAGGCTGCTGGACCTACCTTGCAGGCGGGCCCGGGGGGGGGGGGGGGTGAATTCTATCTTGTTCCAGATAATGGAACATTCCTGTAGCCTTGTATCTAAAAAAAAAAAAAAAAAAAAAAAAACCTTTTTTTTAACACGATATGACAAGTAGATCAATGTACGTACTTCACCCTTCTTCACCACACGCCGTTTCGACATCAAAGGTTTGATTCAATGCGGTGTTGTTCTTCACACGGGAAGGGGCGGCTTCACAGCCTGTGTATCGCACGCCGTCTTTTCAGGATCACCAGGAAAATCTGCGAACGTGTGACTTGGTTTGTCTGTGAATGTCACGCGTGGTTTGTTACATTTCATAAGGTCAATAGCTCTGTCTCTCTGTTTGTGTCTCTTCGTCTTTCTTCATCTATCTATCTATCTGTCTATCTATCTATCTTCTGTAGGTTTGCGGAATGTGGAATTCTTTAAAAACGTGAAGCTAACCATTTATGCCTTTCAGTTAATTCAGATAAAACACCCCCGAAAACGGAGTATGGCTGCGGGGTAAAAACGGTCACACACACGGTGTACATACGAGTGAACGAGGGAGTTGCAGCCCAAGAACAAAGAGGAAAAAGAAGAAGATAAAACGAACATAGTCTTGTTTTCGTAATGGTGGATATTTGTCGATGAGCGAAAAGTGGCTGCTTGGTGATCATAAAACTAACGTTACAAATACATATAGTTATTTAAGGATGATATTCATGGCTAAAGGTTATCCCATCGCCTCCAGGTCAATGAACCCTGCAGTAGGAGTGATGGAAATCCTAACGCCTGAAACACCTGTGTTCAGTTGATCCTGTGCTCTTCTGAAAACTATTTGACAGGTCAGATAGAACCACTGAAGTTTGGGGTTTAGAACCTAGACACGGCAGCCAGATTGAAGAGGTGCGTACAATTTTTGATGAAGCCATTTCTGAATGTGTCAATGTACTCCTCAAAAATGACAAAGCTTGTGGATGTGCTGTAGAAAGATAGAAGTGTGCTGTGTTGGAGGATAAAGAACGGAGGCCATACAGCTTTGGAGATGTCTGCAGTGCCGCAATTCCTACTTTGGAGATGTGTGCAACGTAACACTTCCTACTTTGGAGATGTGTGTGCAACGTAACACTTCCTACTTTGATTATGTGTGTGCAACGTAACACTTCCTACTTTGATTATGTGTGTGCAACGTAACACTTCCTACTTTGGAGATGTGTGTGCAACGTAACACTTCCTGCTTTTGAGATGTGTGTGCAACGTAACACTTCCTACTTTGGAGATGTGTGTGCAAGTAACACTTCCTACTTTGGAGATGTGTGTGCAGTGTAACACTTCCTACTTTGGAGATGTGTGTGCAGTGTAACACTTCCTACTTTGGAGATGTGTGTGCAGTGTAACACTTCCTTCTTTGGAGATGTGTGTGCAGTGTAACACTTCCTACTTTGGAGATGTGTGTGCAGTGTAACACTTCCTACTTTGGAGATGTGTGTGCAGTGTAACACTTCCTACTTTGGAGATGTGTGTGCAGTGTAACACTTCCTACTTTGGAGATGTGTGTGCAAGTAACACTTCCTACTTTGGAGATGTGTGTGCAGTGTAACACTTCCTACTTTGGAGATGTGTGTGCAGTGTAACACTTCCTACTTTGGAGATGTGTGTGCAGTGTAACACTTCCTACTTTGGAGATGTGTGTGCAAGTAACACTTCCTACTTTGGAGATGTGTGTGCAAGTAACACTTCCTACTTTGGAGATGTGTGTGCAGTGTAACACTTCCTACTTTGGAGATGTGTGTGCAAGTAACACTTCCTACTTTGGAGATGTGTGTGCAGTGTAACACTTCCTACTTTGGAGATGTGTGTGCAGTGTAACACTTCCTACTTTGGAGATGTGTGTGCAAGTAACACTTCCTACTTTGGAGATGTGTGTGCAGTGTAACACTTCCTACTTTAGATATGTGTGTGCAGTGTAACACTTCCTACTTTGGAGATATGTGTGCAAGTAACACTTCCTACTTTGGAGATGTGTGTGCAGTGTAACACTTCCTACTTTGGAGATGTGTGTGCAGTGTAACACTTCCTACTTTGGAGATGTGTGTGCAAGTAACACTTCCTACTTTGGAGATATGTGTGCAAGTAACACTTCCTACTTTGGAGATGTGTGTGCAGTGTAACACTTCCTACTTTGGAGATGTGTGTGCAGTGTAACACTTCCTACTTTGGAGATGTGTGTGCAGTGTAACACTTCCTACTTTGGAGATGTGTGTGCAAGTAACACTTCCTACTTTGGAGATGTGTGTGCAGTGTAACACTTCCTACTTTGGAGATGTGTGTGCAGTGTAACATCACCTACTTTGTAGATGCGTGTGCAGTCTAACATTGCAGAATATCCCCTAGGGATAGGAGCGGGGGCGTAGTGGGGGTGTGGGGGGGTCCACCGCCGATTTCCTGTTTCCTGGCAGGCCGATGGGAGAAACGAGGTCGTCTCTCCGTCGTCTCTCCGCACGTCACAGTGTCCGGTGTCACAGCGCCGGCCGACGTCTCCCACCTCCCCCTCCTGTGGGTAAACACACAGCTACTGAATAAAACAAGAGAGAAAACAGGAGGGGGGTGGGAGGTAAGGGGGGGGGAGCGGGAGAGAGCCTGGGACAGGGGGAGAGGGACAGCGACAGAGGAAGAGAGAAGGGGGAAAGAGATGGGGGAGGGGGAGGGGAAAGAGAGGGAATGGGGGGAAGTGGGGAGAGAGGAGAGAAACGAAAGGAGGGAGGGAGACAGAAAAAGGGAGAGAGAGAGTCAGAGGGAGAAAGAGAAACAGAGGGTGAGAGAGAGAGGACAGGAGGAAAGGGTAAGGGAAGAGAACAAACGGGGGGGGGGGGGGGGGGCGGTTGGAGAAAAGAATGGAGGGAGAGAAACAGAAGAAGAGATGAGAGAAAAGGGATAAAGGGAGAAAGAGGGAGGGGAAGGAGGGAAGAAGAGAGAGTGGAGGGGAGGGGAAAGGGCGGGGGAAGGAGGGGCCGGGGGAGGGATAACAACTCGAGATTGTTTCATTTTTGGAGGATCATAGCATACGTGTGAAAATACACGAAAAATGCACAATCATGCACAAAACAGGGGAGAGAAACGGAGAATAGAGGTGGAGAGAAGGGAGAGCAACAGAGACAGACCGACAGACAGAAATACTGCATCAGCATGAAACATGACATGCAGGGCAAACTTGTCATGACCGATATTCCATACATTTACATAATTATATTCATATTAATGTAAACAATAACATATAAACACAAGAATGAATATTATACTACATATATCAAACAACAACTAAACGCCATTTACAAGATTTCAGTAAGCCTATACATTAAAAGCATCTGGTCCATATTTCCCATGGAGGGCTTAAGTTCTGACGTGTACGTCGTGTGATGGACGCCCTGCAGAAAACAAGGAAAACCCCAGTCGGTGTAGCCTGAAAATGTTAGTTACTTCACGAGAAATTTACCCCAGAGTAAAAAAAAAAATCCATAGTATATTTCTTGGCAAAATCTCACTCTGGAGTTAAACAAAAAATCTTCCAACGATGATTTTACTTCCCCAGAGGACAAAATTTACTTTCCCCCTCCCTCCCCATCACCAAAAAAATGGCTGATAGGATTTGACTCCAGGGCACAATTTCGCAGAAATTTGGCAGAATTCGGGAAGTGTTTGATTTGTGAACCAGTGTTCACCAGTTATCAGAGTTTGATGCTCATTGTGGCATGGTGGTGTGTCCTTGGTAAAAGGCACATTACGCCGATTTTTCTAACTCCGCCCACGTGTGAATGGGTACCTAACTTCAGTCGGGAAGGTTAAAAGCAAGGGAAGGGGAGGACTGGGCCCCGCCTTCCTATGGCGAGCCCTAGACACAATGGATATAAATTCACTGCCCCTATGGTGTGAATTGCTATGGGATCTTGAATCTTTAAAGTTCCAGTGCATTGTCTGGGAGTAAACGTCTTGTAAGTTTCACTAAGGACAAATTTCGTCGGGAGTATTTTCTTCGTGTAACGGTGAACTACTTTTCTCTGATAGGGGGGTAAAATCCTCGTAGGAGAAATTTACTCCGGAACAAGTTTCTCGAGGTAGTAAAATTATCGTGTGACACCGGCCCCAGTGCGGGCAGTCGGGTAGAGCGTGGCTTGTGTCAGTTTCACCCGTCACTCACAGGCCCGTGATCAGCTGAGATCAGCATGGATTCTCTACATCACCACTACAGCTCCTCACGCTGAAAAATACACGAAGCTCGAACGTTCTGCCTCTGTCTATCTCTCTACTTCTCTGGTCATTTGCATTCTTGCATGTTCTGTGTGTGTGTGTGTGTGTGTGTGTCTGTCTGTCTGTCTGTCTGTCTATCTGTGTCTGTGTGAGTGAGTGTGTGTGATTATGTGTATGTATGTGTGTGTGCGCGTGCGCGCGCGCGTAATGAAACAGTACACTCATGTTGGTTGAGTCTCACACGAGTTTCACGTAGACTACAATTTATTTGCAAGGTTTTAGGAACTCATGTACAAAAAATAAATAAATAAATAAAACTAAATTAAAACAACAACAGAAAAGTTGGGTTTTTTTTAAAAACAACAACCCGGAAATATTATACTTAAATGTGGTTGGTACATGTACAAGAAAGAAGAGAGCGAAATGTTGAATCATAAGAAAAGGTGTCTGAAGCCAAGGCACGGTGATGCTTCCAAGACGTTGGACACATGAGGCAGTCAATGCGCTCTACCGTTTTTCTTTTCTTGTCTTTTTTTATTATTTATTTTTTTACAGAAGTTGTAGAAAAAAATCGACCAGGAACAAAGGTTATTTCTGCTAAAAAGAAAAAGAAAAGAAAAAGAAAAAAGTTCTGTTTCAAGAAATTAGAAGAAATTATTTTCTGAATACGAGCGTGATTCCTCTTCAACCCATCTGATGCGGACAATTTTCATTTCCTGTATTTCTTTGAGCACGTCAGGTGGCGGTACCACCATGTCTGCACGCACTATCAATTAACCCTTTCAGGTCCACACAATGTCCAGACAATGCGACTCATCCGATCAGCTTCGTCAGTCGTGTCATGACCAGAGTTTGCACTCTCTGTTCTGTTCTACAAACTTCTCAAAAGGTTAAGGACCACCTTATAAGAGCAGACTGTATTCATAAAATGAAAAAAAAGTCGAGAGGAATACATTAATGCAGGCTGCATTAAGGTTTACCACTTGCATCTCAGTGAACACACATACGGATGTGCTAGGCACAGTGCACCCTGAACAGCTCGAAAAATGCGGTTGAAAAATCAATGTTTCAGCCCAAAGTGTGTATTTTTTCAAATACGACAACAGTGGTTTTTCTTTGTAAAAATAGGAAGGTAGCATGTCCAAGAAATCTTCCCTTGTTATGTGTGGGTGCTGATTATCAAACTGGCTGCATATTCCGATAAATCAGTATCATTTCACAATGCGTGCAAGAAGATAACTCCACTGGTTCCCAAGTCATCAATAACTGTTTCTGAACCCTGTACTTCACGTCTACAACGTGATTTATTCGTTCGGGTCTTGGACCGTTTGGTGATGTTGCTGTTGCGGTCACGACACGTTGTTTTGAGACTGTGGTGAAGAGAAGATTGGAGTGGGTGAGTGAACTGTTGATGGTAGACATGGGTCTTCCTTCACTAGTTTGAGGGTTTCGTAGTTTAGTCCGCGCGGTTAATCAGTATGATCCAGAGTTTGTTTGGTACATTCCAGCTCCTGCATCCCAGTCCCTTTTTCCTTAATGAACCCCTCACTTTACCGCTCCTTTCCCCATGTTCCATTGCCATCATCAATAAAGGACATCAGGCTAAATCCTAAGTCTGGTGTGCTGTGGTGATAGAACGAAACTCCTCCCCACTCCCCCACACACACTCTATCACTCGAAACGGTGGGAGGGTGGAATGATACCTCTATCCACATTTGTGTGTACGCGTGTGTGTGTGTGTGTGTGTGTGCACGCACGCACGCGCCCATACACTTGTGCGTGCATGAGTGCGTGTATGTGTGTCATGTGTGAGTTTCTTGATGTTCTTGTCTTGTTTTTGTTGTTTGTTGTTTTTTGTCTCTCTTTTTTGCGTCAGTTTTCCCGAGGGTTACAACATGCTTAGGAGTTTTAACTTTGCACATTCATAGACCCTCCAGCTGTTGATGCCGTGTCTTGAAATGTTATATTTACCTGAATACTTTCCTTTTTACGTCTTAGTTGACATGTGTATAGTCATCAAGAAGGGGTGCACAGTTTTTTTTCTTTTTTCTTTTTTTCTCTTTTTTTTCTCACTTACATATCTGTTGACGAGCAGTTGAATCAATAAAGAAAAATGTTCTCTGTTTTAACAGCGTTTGAATGTTTGAAGCAGAGAATAAAATCTTTTCAACGAAACTGAATTGAATGAAAACAGAGTTTGAATGTTTGAAGCAGACAATAAAGTCCTTTCAACGAAACTGAACTAAATTGGGTAAGTTCATAGAACCGGAAGCAGACGAGAGGTCATGACTGGGGTAAGTGTGGATGCGTTCCCCTTCCTTCCGGGCACTCAGC
>NC_134885.1:18767023-18787023 GCF_041734735.1 Babylonia areolata
AAAAAAACACACACAAACAAGCAGCAGCAACAACAACAACAACAAAACAAAGAAGAAGAGAAACATCTGGATCACAACAACAACAAAGAAGAAGAGAAACATCTGGATCACAACAACAACAAAGAAGAAGAGAAACATCTGAATCACAACAACAAAGAAGAAGAGAAACATCTGAATCACAACAACAAAGAAGAAGAGAAACATCTGAATCACAACAACAACAAAGAAGAAGAGAAACATCTGAATCACAACAACAAAGAAGAACAGAAACATCTGAATCACAACAACAAAGAAGAAGAAGAGAAACATCTGAATCACAACAACAAAGAAGAAGAAGAGAAACATCTGAATCACAAAAACAAAGAAGAACAGAAACATCTGAATCACAACAACAAAGAAGAAGAAGAGAAACATCTGAATCACAACAACAAAGAAGAAGAGAAACATCTGAATCACAACAACAAAGAAGAACAGAAACATCTGAATCACAACAACAACAAAGAAGAAGAGAAACATCTGAATCACAACAACAAAGAAGAAGAGAAACATCTGAATCACAACAACAAAGAAGAAGAGAAACATCTGAATCACAACAACAAAGAAGAAGAACAGAAATATCTGATCACAACAACCACAAAAACAAAGAAAGAATAGAGCTCATCAGCATTCACTGACCTTTCAAACAAAGGAAAACAAAAAAAACACTCAAAAAAGTCAGATAAATCTCTAATGGGCCGCACCCGGCAGAAGAGGAAGCGCCATTACGTGACCACTGTCGTGTTTCCAAGAAAACTTGAAACTTGATCCTTTCGATCAGAAGGCTCTGTAGACAACAACCTGCCACCCCAGACCTCTTCCCCTCCCCCCCCCCCCCCTCCCCCCCCCCCCCCCCCCCCCCCCCCCCCCCCCCCCCCGACCCCCCCCAACCCCTTCCCCACCTTCCCTGTTCTCTGTGTCCACTGTTGTAACTGCCAGAAGAGGGTTCTCAATTCCAACAACTTGACATTTGTGGCGCTCAGTCTTGGCCAACTCAATGCGAACTGTCGGGCTTTCGGGTTTCACTGTGGCTGACAAATGGATTCCAGGCGCACAGAAAACGAATTAAATGATTATCATCAGTTTTGCAAAGTCTAACAGAAACGATGTGATATATCAGGAGGTGTGTGTGTGTGTGTGTGTGTGTGTGTGTGGTGTGGGTGTGTGTAGCGTGAGAGAGAGAGAGAGAGAGAGATATTATCTATTATCCTCGGAAATATAGAATTTAGTCCCATCTCGTTTTGTCTTGTCATGTCTTGTCATGTCTTGTTCCCCTTCCCACATCTTTGTTCTTTTTGATTCTGCTTTTTGTTTTCTTTTCTCTTCTTTTTTTTTTCTCACGGCCTTGGGCCGTTGGGTCACGCTGCTGGTCAGGCATCTGCTTAGCAGATGTGGTGTAGCGTATATGGATTTGTCCGAACGCAGTGACGCCTTCTTGAGTAAATGAACTGAACTGAACTGGCCCTGAGGGCAGGATGTTTAAAAAAAATGTTTTTGCTTATTCGACTCATTCATATCGCTTTCAGACCACACCTCTGGGGACCATAAGGAGAATCAACGTGTTCACACCATTTCGTTCAGTGCATGATTGATATCTTCAAGTCGATGGAAGTGATTTTTAAAAGTCTGTCCTCTTGTCTGACTCTTGTGTGCGCGTGAGCGCGTGCGCGTGTCTTTGTGTTTGTGTGTATGTGCGCGCATGTTTGTTTTTTCTCTGCGTGTAGATCTGTTTATCTGTCTTGTATCTGTGTGCGTGCATGTGTGTGTGTGTGTGTGTGTGTGTGTGAGTGCGTGCGTGCGTGCGTGCATGCGTGTGTCTGTCTATGTGTATGTTTGCACGTGTTAGTGTAAAAGAGAGAGAGAGAGCAGTAGGCTATACAGCATACACAGACTTGCAATTAAAATCAAAACAACCTTTAAAATCTTCTGTCTTGACACCCCTTGATGACTGGGTCACCAGACAGTGTAGCAAAGCAGTTATCATCACTGTGTTATAGGGTAGGTATGGGTAACTGCGAACGATCCAGTTGAAGCGACCAGCTCAACGTGTGTACTGTAAAAATAACATGTCGTACGATTGTCAAACGTAGTTCTTTTGTTTTCGAGGGCTTTCTCCGACTGGTTGCACCAGGAAAAGTTCGTCTGCTCATTCTTTTCAATGTTTGTCGACGTTTGAAATGGCAGGGGTGCCTGAGGATAAATGCGAACGGGCAAGTGTAACTGCGAATGATTGCTTTGGGTACATGTTGACAATTAAAACCGAAGCATGTCTTG
The DNA here is from genome assembly GCF_041734735.1 of Babylonia areolata. NCBI lineage: Eukaryota > Metazoa > Mollusca > Gastropoda > Neogastropoda > Buccinidae > Babylonia > Babylonia areolata. Next base: position 18,769,334 of record NC_134885.1, read on the forward strand.
AACTCATTAGACATAACTTATCACTGGAACATCGCACCAGGCTGTTGTATTGTTGGTTTTGATCACACATGCACACAAACACACAAACAGACATATAAGCTAAAATCTAATACTGTGACAGATACTGACTATAAAAATTTAGACATTCTTTCGCTCAAAAGTCGACTGTTACTTAACAAATGTATGTGTATGCACAGTATAGCGAATGGAACGGCACCAAAGAAAATAATCCAGAATTTTATTACGAATGAAAATAGACACACTCACAAACTATCTTTTCCACGACCCCGAAACAATTCATATAAATCTAGTTTAACATATTCTGGGGGAACGATATGGAATGGTTTACCTCCCTCCTTAAAGTCATGTCGTCTAAAGCAACCATTCAAAAAAGCACTTAAGAAATATTTGATGAAAAAAATATGATCCCTTCGTGCTTTGATGTGACTATCCTTGTATCTGCTGTCTATATACTTGTCTGTCTTTCTAACCTTAAACTTTCTCTGTCCTTCTGACTCTCTGTCTCTCTTGACCATCTCTCGACTGTTACTTTTATCCGGCTGTCTGTTCTCTCTCTCTCTCTCTCTCTCTCTCTCACACACACACACACACACACACACACACACACATGGACAGAGAAGATATCACATCATGTATGCCCGATTTAACAAAACCATCAGAAAGACCGATCTGATTTGTTCCATGCGCGTCCAGCCAGATCAGTTTGTTTGTCAGCCACAGTGAAAGCCACACGCTGTCAGTTTGCATTAGTTGCCCGGGGCTAGGCCGTGCAGCCGTCAACGTGATGGAATTGACAACCCTCCTCTGGCAGTTAATTAAACCGTGGAGTCAAATCACGAAGGGAATGAAGCCTGGAGGAAGGGGGGGGTGAATGTGTGTGTGAGAGAGAGAGAGAGAGAGAGAGAGAGAGAGATTTTTTATCTATTCTATTTTATTTCAAACAAAGAAAACGGTGAGCGTATGTGGTCAGAACTCGTGCTTCCAACAAATGCGTGCCCACCCCGCCACCCCCACCCTCTCTCTCTGTTTGTGGTGTGTGTGTGTGTGTGTGTGTGTTGGGGTGGGGTTCGGTCTCGGAGAGGACTAGCTGTTCCCTAGAGGTGGATGGAAGACAGCAGTGGTCATGTAATGGACCTCCATCTGTTAGCTGCAGACCACTAACGATTGCTCGGACTCCGTTTTGGTTTTGTTTTATAGGTCAATGGATGCTGACGTTTTCTGCCCTATTTTGTGATCAGTGTCTTTGTTTTTTTCTTTCTCTGTCTTCTATGTTGTTGTTGCTGTGTTTCGATTCCTCTTCCCGCTGGATTTTTTTATGCTGAATTTATTGTGGCATGCCAACTTAGTTTGTCTGTCTGTGGAGACAAAAGGATTCGTTCATCTTTTGTTCTCACGGACTTCCTGGTTCAAAGTGTCTGCCGTTGCATTTCTGTTGCCTTTTTCGCCAGTTGGGATGTTTGCAACATTTGCTTCATGTGTGATTTCTCATAACTGGGGTGCTACCAGTGCAAATAAATGTCTGTGCTTTGGTAGAAGACTGTCTTGTACAGGACTGCTGATGATGCCTTGACAAAGAATAGCAATGAATAAAAGGAAATTTATATCATCACCATCATCACCATTTTTATTACTATTATTATTATAATCATCAACATGATTATCATTATCATGTTTAATGTGACATCGATTGATTTTATGGCTTGAGTTGAATCCAGATGGTGGGTTTCTTCCACACCTGTGGATTTTGGAGTGCAGGGTTGCTTGTGTGGAGAGTGTTTATTGTACCTTGCTACACTCTGTCTCATGTTGTCCTGCACACATCCTGCACACTTTTTATGTTTGTCCACACGTTAGGCTGTCCCTGGCGTCACGCTACAGGAATACGCATTTTCATACACACATACGTCATGCACACACAAACACACACACACACACACACACACATTCTCTCTCTCTCTCTCTCTCTCTCTCTCTCTCTCTCTCTCATATGCCAATGTCTGATCATATGCCTGTGGAACTCCGTTTTGTAGACAGTGTTGTTGAACTGAAAAAATCACAGTTTGAATATCATTTTGTATTAGAAAAATATGTGTGGAATGACAACCTGGCTGATACATACATTCGTAATGTAAACTCTGATGAATCTCAAGAAAAAATAAACTTTGCAATTAGCCTAATTAGTGTTGATATAAATCAGGCATTGAACGTTTTTAATGTATGTATTAAAGATGCTGCTCAACATATGAAAAAACAAGTAAATATTAGAAATGCGATAAAACCAAGAGATTGGTTTGATGCAGAATGTCGCAGCACTAGAAAAAATGTTCGCAGGTTACTTAACAAATATAGACATACTTTAGATGTTAATGATCGTCATTGTTTTTGCAAAGCCAGAAGGGAATACAAACATTTACTAAAAAGAAAGAGAAAACAGTTTAACGACACACTGCTAACAGAACTCATTGCTTCTATTAAGAACCAGAAAGAATTTTGGAACAATATACGTAAAATGTCGTTTAAAAGAAAACAGCCAGTTAATAACATTACTAATGATGTTTGGTTTGAACACTTTAAAACTCTACTGACAAAAGATGTTATTTCTGACAGTGTACTGCAATGGGAACAAGATGTAGAGGATGAAGATTATTTGAATCGACCAATTTCAATAGAAGAAGTGATGTTTGCTATAAGAAAAATAAAAAATCGTAAAGCTGCAGGACCAGATTGTATAATTGGTGAATTGCTGAAATATGCCAGTAAATCTGACGTGATTGTGAATTTCTTTGTAACTTTTTTCAACTCGCTGTTTGACAAAGGAATATATCCTGAAAACTGGACTGAATCTATTGTTTTACCACTGTATAAAAAAGGCGATGTGAATAATCCGAATAACTACAGAGGAATTTCTATTTGTGATATAAGTAGTAAGTTGTACTGTACAGTTATTAATCAGAGGCTGCAAGAGTGGGTAGAAGATAATAATATCACAGGTGAATACCAGGCAGGGTTTAAACGCAACTACTCAACTGTTGATCACATGTTTACTTTGATGGCCTTTGTTCAAAAACAGTTCTCTTTAAATCGAAAATTATATGTTGCTTTTATTGATTTTGAGAAAGCCCTTGACTCTATAAACAGAACAATTCTATGGCCTATTCTTTTAAAAGCAGGTGTTCGCGGCAAGTTGTTGAAATGTATAATGAGCATGTATGCATGTGTGAAAGCTAGGGTTAGATGTGGAGATAAGATGACAGATTATATTCAATGCACTTCTGGTGTGAAACAAGGTGATGTCTGCAGTCCTGTTCTTTTCTCTCTTTTTATCAATGAACTAACTTCAGAAATTGTCAGAAATGGGAAGCACGGTGCACAATTTATTGGTGATATTCTAGAGTTGTTTATCCTTCTTTTAGCTGATGATGTTGTGTTAATGTCTGAAACTGTTGTGGGTCTGCAAATTCAATTAAATAGTCTATCTAGAGCTGCACAATCACTTCAGTTGAAAGTAAACATGTCAAAAAGTAATATAATTGTTTTTAGAAAAGGTGGATATTTAGGAATGAGGGAAAGATGGGCTTATAATGGGATAGTGATGCCTGTAGTGAATGCTTATAAATACCTAGGTATATATTTTTCAACTAAATTGAGTTTCACGGTTGCATGTAAAGATCTTGCAAGTAGAGCCAAGCACGCATTACTCTGTATTATGCAAAAATTGTCAAGTGTAGAAAATCAGTCTTTAGACCTATTTATGAAACTGTTTGACTCCCAAGTACAGCCCATTGTCCAGTATGGAGCGGAGATTTGGGGTCTTTCTAATGCTGCTGCTTGCTGTGAGAATGTCCATCTGTTTGCACTAAAAAGGTTTCTTGGAGTCGCCATGAGAACACCAAATGATTTAATCTATGGTGAGACGAATAGGTATCCAATTTATCTTAATTCCGCAGTAAGATGTATTAGTTATTGGTTAAAAATAACACAAATGGAAAATTCAAGGCTACCGAAAAAAGCTTATAACATGTTATATGATCTAGACTCAAGGGGTAAGGTAAACTGGGTGTCAAAGGTTAGGGTTAAATTAAATGAATTGGGGTTTGGCTATGTTTGGTTACAGCAGGGGGTAGGCGACATAAATGGATTTATTCGCGTGTTTCGTACAAGATTAATTGATTGTAGATGGCAAGATTGGTCAAATCATGTTCAAGAAAGCGATCGTTTCAGGTTTTATAAGCAGTTCAATTATATACATTCTATTCCAACTTATTTATCAATGAAAATGGATAGACATTTAAAATATATCACGACAAGGTTCAGATTAGGGGTTTCCGAAATCTTACTGCATTGTCTTCGTTATCGTAAGTTCAGTGTCTGTGATCTTATTTGCCCATTATGTAGATGTGCTGATGAAACTGAACTTCACTTTGTGTTATGCTGCCCTGCTTTGGAAGACCTTAGATCCCAGTTAATTCCACAAAAGTATTACACACGCCCAACTTCATTTGGACTTGTTTTGCTGATGTCATCGACAAACGAAACCATTACAAAACAGTTTGCTGTTTACTTGTACAAAGCGTTTAAAAAACGCAATACATTATGTAGTTAATTATTTGTTGTGTATTCTCAGCTTGTCGTTGAACATTTACCGACGTGTATTGTTGTTAGTATGCATTTATTGTTGTGAATTACTGTTCACTGTACCCCCTTCATGAGGGGCCATGGCCTTATTATTGAATAAACCATCCGTATCCGTATCCGTATCCGTATCTCATATGCCAATTGTACCTCTATACTCCTGTCAACTCAACCTTCACAAAATATTCCGCACACTCAAAAACTGTGGTTCACATGTCATGTATTTATTCATCACGAGCTCCGCTAACATCCACGGTTCACGGGTATTATCTACTACCAGCCACAGTGCACAACATCCACTGGGAACAAAACAAAACAACAGCAACAGACATTCCTACACATAGTGCCAGTCTGGCGGTGAGGTGGGGTGGGGGGAAGAGAGGGGGTGGGGAGGGGGGCAATGTGGTGTAGGACTCCCAGACTGTCGGTAGACGTCATTGACAGAACGGTTTTTACATCACCGTCCTCCCTCCCTCCAACAGCACGTCTGGCCTTAACCAGTGTGGAGAAGACACATGAAAACATCTTTCTTCCTTCAGTGTGTCATCAACCAGCTTTAACTCCTTGACTGCTGAACCTTGAGATCAGTGTGGTGTGACTTTGAAGTGCAGGTACTGTTGTGTGTGTGTGTGTGTGTGTGTGTGTGTGTTTATCAGTGGTGTCACTGGTTTTGCTGAAGAAAGGTAGAGCAATCCCAAAAGTTCAAATACACAGAATGACTGACATCCTGACTTTTGCAGCTCTGTCTTATCTCAGTGAGGCCCTTCACTATGAGCATACTCAGTGAGAAGCAGTCAAGGTGTTAAACCTGAAGCTCACTGGTGGGAACATTGAGCACATCATGACTGTCTGAGCCTTTATAATGGGCTACACCCACAGCTCACTGGTGAAAACACTGAGCACATCATCTCCCTGATCAATTCTTCATTCAGACCTTATCAGGTCATTCACTGATATATAACAATCACTGAAAGCATCTGCAAATCTACAACGGAAGACCAAGACACAAGAGTTTCTTTCCCATAAAACAATCAAGAATCAATGTATGATACCAGTAACAATGCCGCTGAAATCTACAACAAATCACCAAATATGGCGTGAGCCGTACGTTATCACCTCCATTTATTTTATTTTTTTCAATTGAAAAAGGAAATTCAAAAATACAAACTAGAGTCTAGCAGTGAGCAGAAACTACATAAAAATGTCATATTGTTAAGCGTACAGGAAACAGCAATATTCCTCCCCGTGTTCCCCATGACACTGAACATCACAGGACAGCAGCCAAGCAGCACAGGCAGGAAACACTGGACAGACGTCCTCAGAACCTATCCAGGTTCAAGGTCCCATAGCCTTTCAAGGGTACAGGGCAGTGAATTGATATCCACTGTATCTGGAATTCACCACTGAAATGTGGGGTCCAATCCTATCCTTCCGCTGTTTTCACCTCATCAAACTGAAGTCAGGTAAGCCCTACCCATTCACACCTAGGTGGAGTGAGGAAAATCAGAGTAAAGTTCCTTTCCCATGGACATAACATCATGCTGGAACCTGGCCTCAAACCCTGATCACAGGTGAACACTGGATAAGTTCAACACCTGCTTCAGTGCCTCTTGTCCAGGTGAACAGACCAGGAAAGGTGGCAGGTCTGAGATGACCGAAAAGAAAGGAATGAGTGGGGCAATCTTCAGAAGGAAAGATAGAAAAGAGGAAATCTATGGCACAGAATTTCTGGAAGATGCTGTTACTGCTTATGCCTGAAAGATGCTTCAGTCACCCCACTGGAGAGACAGGCAGATAGGCATCCATCAGTCTCAGGAGACTTGAAGTTTCACTCAGGGTGGTGACAGGTAAAGCATTTGGTGTGGCTAGACAGGCCAGTATTGGAGTGACAGTCCCCACCACTGACAGTGTCTGACACTGACCCCCACCCCCCATCCCCCCACACACACACACTGCACAGGTGAAGTCTGACACTGACCCCCCCCCACACACACACACACACACACACTGCACAGGTGAAGTCTGACACTGACAACCCCCCACACACACACACACTGTGCACAGGTGAAGTCTGAGACTGACAACCCCCCCCCACACACACACACACACACTGTGCACAGGTGAAGTCTGACACTGACACCCCCCCCCCCCACACACACACACACACTGTGCACAGGTGAAGTCTGACACTGACACCCCCCCCACACACACACACACACACACACACACATACACTGTGCACAGGTGAAGTCTGACACTGACACCCACCCACCCCACACACACTGTGCACAGGTGAGTCTGACACTGACACCCCCCCCACCCACCCCACACACACACTGTGCACAGGTGAAGTCTGACACTGACACCCCCCACCCCCATCCCCCCACACACTGTGCACAGGTGAAGTCTGACACTGACACCCCCCCACCCCACCCCACCCCCACACACACTGTGCACAGGTGAAGTCTGACACTGACACCCCCCCACCCCACCCCACCCCCCACACACTGTGCACAGGTGAAGTCTGACACTGACACCCCCCTCCCACACACACACACACACACTGTGCACAGGTGAAGTCTGACACTGACACCCCCCACCCCCACCCCACACACACTGTGCACAGGTGAAGTCTGACACTGACACCCCCCCCCCCCCCCACACACACACACACACACACACACACTGTGCACAGGTGAAGTCTGACACTGACACCCCCCACCCCCACCCCACACACACTGTGCACACGTGAAGTCTGACACTGACACCACCACCCCCACACACACACACACACACACTGTGCACAGGTGAAGTCTGACACTGACACCCCCCCACACACACACCCCCACACACTGTGCACAGGTGAAGTCTGACACTGACACCCCCCACCCCCACCCCCCCACACACTGTGCACAGGTGAAGTCTGACACTGACACCCCCCAACCCCACCCCCCACACACTGTGCACAGGTGAAGTCTGACACTGACACCCCCCCCACCCCCACCCCACACACACTGTGCACAGGTGAAGTCTGACACTGACACCCCCCCCCCCCACACACACACACACTGTGCACAGGTGAAGTCTGACACTGACACCCCCACCCCCACCCCACACACACTGTGCACAGGTGAAGTCTGACACTGACACCCCCCCACCCCCCCCCCCACACACACACACACTGTGCACAGGAGAAGTCTGACACTGACACCCCCCCCCACCCCCACCCCACACACACACTGTGCACAGGTGAAGTCTGACCCCCACCCCACACACACTGTGCACAGGTGAAGTCTGATACTGACACCCCCCCCCCCCCTCCCACACACACACACACACACACACTGTGCACAGGTGAAGTCTGACACTGACACCCTCCCCCCCCCCCCACCACACACACACACTGTGCACAGGTGAAGTCTGACACTGACACTCCCCCCTCCCACACACACACACACTGTGCACAGGTGAAGTCTGACACTGACACCCCCCCCCCCTCCACCCCCCCCCCCCCCCCCCCAACACACACACACACACACACTGTGCACAGGTAAAGTCTGACAATGATCTGTCTGTTTTTTTGGCCTTTCTCCTCAGAGACGAGACCAGTGCATACTGCTGCTTTCTTTATTATTGACTACTGTTTCCCCCATGTTCAGATTCATTTGTATTTTCACCCACAGGTGTAACAACAAGGAGACAACCAATCACAATGTTTCAGGAAAAGCTAACATGTAGGTTACACTAGATTCTTCACAGTGTTTAAATAAATGCTAAAAATTGCACTGCTAAGGTCACCATTTTGCACCCGACAGATGGAATTCAGATACTACTTCACTAACTGAATCACAATCTGTTCTTAAATAAATCCAAAACATGGTTTGGGGATAATGATATAGTGCTCAACACTATCAGCTAAACATTTGACTCAAACATTCCTGTGTCGGCATCCCTTTTTAAAGACAATTCTTGTACATTTGCACACACGCATGCATGCATGCACACACAAAAAAAACAACCGTATGTATATCTTTTGTTCAGTCATGCTTATCTTAACCATCACCGTCATAATTTTAAATAATCTGCTCAACATCAGTAGGACAAGTTCTACTTTTCTTTCTTTTTTACATATATAACTATTAATAGCCATGCTAGAGATATCGCTTTTCTGGACAATAGTTGTTGCCTGTTAGACAGGTTCATAATGTAATTGTCAACATGGAATAATGATTAAGTCTGACAAGTGAATTTTGAAAGAAAGCCCTCAGTCAAAGTTACTTTTTTAAAAAGAAGGGAAAAAAAAGTGCCAAACATGGGATGTGAACCTGATGATGATCCCTCCACTAAAACAACAAAACTGCGATAACTCAAGTCCTTTTTTTCACATCAATTTCAAATTGTAATGGGTATTTACACCCGAAATTTTGCAAGTGATGGGGACAAAGAAAGCAGACAGAAAAATGCGTGACATGAATGGCACTTACCCCCCAAAAAATTTTTTGGACATGTTGGTGTCTCTCACATATATTAAAATAAAAAGCAATGCCAAGAAACCAGTGAAAACTGCTTGCCATTCTTTTTCCATGTTCCTAACATGATTAACACAACCTTCTGGTCAAGTCTGTTCTGATGACAAAAAAACGAAAACCACTCTTTCTTATCTATGACCAATCACACGTGAGAGAAGAAAAATGATTTATAGTTTTGTGCACATTTTGTAACAGGGACTGTTTTTGACTCTTTACATTCATCATCATTATCTCTTTAATGACTTTCCTTTTACAAAGTCCATTTAAGTAACTTTGTTTAATTGCACTTCTATTTATTTCAAATATCCACTTCAATTCCCTCCTCCATCTACCCCCTTTCGCTGTACTCTCCATACAACTCCACCCACCCCCTCCTCTCCAATATTTTTAATTTCATCTTTTTACATAATATACAAATGTGAAAATCAATACTTTACCTAGATGTCTATAATCACCTATGTACAACAGGACATTAAACAAAAATTCCTTATTTTCTTCCTACATTTTGTCAACATGACCCAACGCTGGAGCCTTTATTTTTCTTCTCTTTTTTTTTTTTTTTTTTTTTTTTTTTTCCAGGGAAAAAAAATCAGAGATTGTCCATGACAACCCCAACAGAAGGGAGATAATGTCCAAAGAGAAAAGAGCAGAGGGAAAAAACAAAGTCAAGGGTCACACAAGTGGTGATAACGGTAACACCTCATTGTATGAGTATTGAAACACTCCCATCTGTGCCACACATACACACACTGCTAACTGTACAGTTTTGTTTACAGCAATTATGTTCCATATCATGATGATATACAAAACACTGAAAGTGGTAATGCCCACAACTCGCTGGTATTTTACTTGTGACTCAAGTAATTTCTCTCTACAGTAAAACACCCAAAAATTAAATAAAAACAAACCTATAGTTTGTTTGACTACAGTTTCAGAAATACTTTAATGCTGAAAAATAAAATAAACAACAGTTGTATCATCAATCTCTCCATCTTTATAAGGTTAAAGATCCAATTGCCTTGTACAGCTGTAGGGGGCAGTGAACTGATAGCCAGTGTCCAGGACTCGGCAAAGGAAGGCGCAGCCCAATTTTGACCTTCCCCAACAGACTGACACCCCGACACAGTGAGAGGAAAATCAGAGTAAAATACCTTTCCAAGGACATAACACCATGCTGAAATGGGGCCTCCAACCCTGATCCATGGTGAGCACTGTGTCACAGGTCCCATGCTTGACTGATTCCGCCACAGCCCCTCTTGCTATTGCAGTGTGATTAGTGAAGGGGAGTCAGTCAGCAATGGCAAGACTTCATTATTGCATTCATCGATAAACACTTGGGGGATGTTGACAGGGGAAGGGGGTGGGGGAGATGTAACATACATAAATTCCATGCACTGATCACAGTCAAGTCTTGCAACAAGCAGACCATAAATAATGACGCAGACATGTAATGAGAAGAGAACAGGACAGAAAAGCACCTGATGAGCGCAAAATGATACATGCACCAAAACAACAGAACAAAATAAACCGAAAAAAATTAATCAACAGAAATACATCAGAAATATACATTTCAAACTGAACAAATTCTGAAAGCACTTTAATTCAATGAACACTTCTGCAAAAAGACAAACGATACAAATACAAAAAGAAACCAAATACCAGTGAAAAGAAATATATAAATTCACAGAAAAATCCACCACTCTCTACCTTTGTCATGAAAGTGTCAAACACAAAACTTGTGGACCTTTGCACACAAAAAAACACACAAAAAAACATACAAAAATCAAACCAAAAAAACCCCATCAACTTCACTTGTACTTTTTGCACAAACAGTAGCTCAGTTCAGAAAAGAGGTTTAAGGTCCCATAGCCTTTTACAAACATAGGGGCAGTGAATTCATCTTCACTGTGTCTGGGGCTTGGTGCAGGGAGGCAAGGCACAGTCCTCCCCTTCCCCTGTTTGGACATTCCCCAACAAGTCAGGTACCCACTCACACCTGGGTGGAGTGAGAAAAATCGGAATGTAGCACCTTCCCCAAGGACACAGCACCATGCTGAAACACGGCCTCGAACCCTGAACACTGGTGAACACTGGACCGGAAGTCCAACCACCTACCCCATTTTGCCATGTCGCCCCTTCATGAACAGATCAGAGGGAGTCACAGGGCATGTTGTGTGCTGGTGTCAATACATTCCTCACCAGCTGGAACGTGGTTCCAGGCAGAAACAAAGAACTTGATAACTTTGGGGTGATGCATACCAGGCACTCACTTGGATAACATTCTCTTTCAAAATAAAGCTGCTACCTCTCTTTCACAGACAACAGGTGGGACCAAGAAAATGTAGCACAGTTAGCTCAGAAATCAGATATGATAGTAGATACACTGGACATATATTCATCAAACATTGTACAGTCAGCTCAAGCAAAATGGATGTGGCTGTTAGCAAAAAGCTGAAGAGTCCTATTTTTCATTCTGAGCCTCCTTTGAAAATAAGTAACTGGTTGTCAGTTTTGAGGGTGGGAGGGCAAGGGGGGTCAATAAATAACAAACAAAAAAAAGTGGAGTGGACATGATTTCATATATGGTCCTAACATGTGTAACAAAAGTGTGAGCACATGTCTCTGTAAATGTGTCATCAATAAATGCACAAGAAACAAATATTCCTATACATTGTATATCAATGCCCCATGTAAAACCAACTGCACAATAAGAAGACAGCACTAGAGCACAGAAGTGAAACGGGTCCCTAAGTGTACACAGGATGCCCATACTGTCACTGGTAACAGACGATGCAGTGTGCAGTGTACACAGGATGCCCATACTGTCACTGGTAACAGACGATGCAGTGTGCATTGTACACAGGATGCCCATACTGTCACTGGTAACAGACGATGCAGTGTGCAGTGTACACAGGATGCCCATACTGTCACTGGTAACAGACGATGCAGTGTGCAGTGTACACAGGATGCCCATACTGTCACTGGTAACAGACGATGCAGTGTGCAGTGTACACAGGATGCCCATACTGTCACTGGTAACAGACGATGCAGTGTGCAGTGTACACAGGATGCCCATACTGTCACTGGTAACAGACAATGCAGTGTGCATCAGCAGAATACTGACAATGTCCAAAAGCTGGCTGTCAGTTACCATGGTTACTCCACATTCACAGTCTGTTGAAAGCAAGTTGTCAGTGGTTACACTTCATCAACATTCAATATTACATTACAAGTTAAGGTAATCGAAATTCACACAATCTGTAAACAGCATACATGCTAACAATCAATGAAAAATGAAGTTCACCTGACTGAAAGATATGCTACCCTGATTTTCATCAACTGTGTGATATCAGTAACAGTAAAACTGGCTTCATAGTATCGGAATGGTTAATAAGGGTATTGATGTATCAATCAATCAATCAATCTATCAGTCACTATGTTAACAAGACCTGCTTCTTTTTTAACACCATCAGACCATGGTTTTTTTTTAATGTTTGTTGTAACACTTTCCCTGAAAAACATAGCAAACTGACCCAAAGCGATAACTGCTGTTCATAAACACACTAGAGACACAACAACACTGAACATTCTGAACCGCTTTCACCATGCAGGTTAACTGAATCAATTAAATTTGCACATTCACAAATCCTCACAGAACCGGAGCATGCTACAAACGTCTCTCTGGGCAAATGTCCACGTAACAAGTAAAGACTGTGCTATTGACCTAAAATTATACAAACCAGGTTTTTCCTTCTGTCTTTACCTGTATCACCAGTTTTAACCCATCCCTTACCTCTTTCACCGCCATAGATGACTTTTGACTAGACAGTGTACTGCCGTAGGCAACTGTAGTGGACATTGAGGGGTTATGTTAAGAGGACTGTCTTTTACATTGTAACAAAGCTTGACAGAAGCAGCCAGTTCCCTGCCAATAGAACAATGAATAACCTTTGCCCCCTGACTGAGTTTAAGTAAACAAGTCCATTGTGTTGTTTTGACATGAACCAAAGCCAGTGACTGACAGCACTGACTCAAATATCTGGCACTGGGGAGTGAAAGGGTCAAAGGAATCACACTCCATTTTCAGAAGTCAAGCCATATTATTCAACCTACAGTCCCACAGACTGCAGTGCGGACTCAGAATGTGGTCTCCCGTTCCAACATAGACAGAATGCAGTGCATGCCAACAGTGATTTACATACGGTGACACACACACACTCTTTGTTATCCAGTGGTCCATTTTGAGCATGATATGTGCATGGATGTATATGCAGTGATCTACTTTTGGATTTGCTGTGAATGAAATCTGATTTTTCATCTAAAATAGTTTAATCAAGAAGCAGTTGTGTAAAGGTTGGGAGTAATTCCAGTTTTGAAAAAAATGAAAAAAGAAAGAATAAAAAGAGAGAAAAATTGGTTATATCAATGCTGACTGCTATTCTAGTAATGAAATAATGACAGAGAGATTGAGAAGCAAGCAGGAAGGGGTGAGAGAGACAGAGAGGGGGGAGTGGGGGTAGGATTGAGAGCAAGAGAGAGAGAAGTCATTTTAAGAAAAGATGAGCTTTTTTCTTCAACCAGCCCAGCAGAACAAAAGTATGATTGTTGCTTGCACAACACAATAAAAACCATAACAGATACCACACGACTTTGGTCTGCATTAATTGATCACAAAAAAAACATCACCCAGGGCATGTCTATCACATGAGTTTTGAGTCCAACATTTGATGACAGCAGCTTCCTGACAGTGAAAGCCCTGTGTCAGCCCACAGACACAGCTCCACTTCCTGACTCATCACACTGGGTCTCCAACATCACATGCAGAGCTGACAAACGCCACAAGAGTTTTGACTCAGTATGTTCTTCTATCTAATATCAGTCATCTTTCAACAGTTTCAACACTGTATGTTGTTCTAATATCAGTCATCTCCCCACCACTTGACATCCTCTTCAGACTGACACCAGTCACCTTCATGCTTCACTGTGGGGTGAAGGTGAAGGTCGTCGAGGGACAGGAGGAGGGCCTCCAGGACGACTGGGTACAGGTGGGGGACCATTGGCTTTCACCTTGACCTCCCCGGCAGGAGGTCGGGAAGGAACAGGGGGAGGGAAGCTGGGAGGGGGACCCGCGGGAGGCTCTGCAGAAAGGTCTCGGCGAGGGGGTGGGGGAGGGGCGGAGAGAGGCGGCGGTGGGTGACTAGGGCAGGAGGGGGTAGGGGAGGGGGGTGGGGTGTGGTCAGGGCAGGCAGCCTCCACAGACTGTGAACCTTCAGGAGTTTGACATGCCGGCTGGGCCGTGGCGTGACCTGGGACCATGCTGGTGTCAAAAGGATCAGCCGGGCAGGTGACCATACCCTGTCTCAGAACAGAACTGGTGTCAAACGGATCTGCTGGTTCAGGGCACAGGCCCTGGCTCAAAACTGAGCTGGTGTCAAACGGATCTGCTGGTTTGGTCATCAGACTAGAAGGCACCACAGAAGTGGTGTCAAAGGGGTCTGCTGGTTTGGTCATCAGACTAGAAGGCACCACAGAAGTGGTGTCAAAGGGGTCTGGGCAAGGATCTGTTGATGATGAAAATGGATCTGGTACAAGAGGGGCGGACACCGGAGGAACAGCAGCACTCAGAGCGGGCCCCGAGTTGAAAGGATCGACGGCAGGACGCACGGTGAAGGGGTCATGGACATGACTGGTGTCAAAGGGGTCGGGGACGGAGGGGGCGGGGGAATTGGGCATGTCCAGCAGACTTGGCTTGGGGCTGAGAGGAGGCCCAGGGTGTGGAGGATGCTGAGGATCCCCTGGTCTGTCAGCCATCTCACCAGGATGCCCCAAGGATGTTTCCTTCCCAGGCTGAGGGAGCACAGACACACCAGCCCCAGCTCCCTCTTTCTTGGGGCGTGGGCGGGGCTGAGGGGGCGGGGCTGCGCTTCTTTCCCCGTTCTGTCCACCTGCCTCCGGTGAGATCTGATCCGTGCTTCGTGTGCGGGGGGTGGGGGTGGGGGCGGGGACAGGTCTCCTTGCCGGTGGGTGAGGCAGGTCTGCCCCTCCGTTTTTCACGGTATTGTCATCGATGTCGTGGGTGGTTCGACTTCTCGGCATGGGTTTGGGTGCAAGGTTGTTTGAGTCCTCTTCTTTACCAGCTGTTTAAAAGAGAAAGGGGAAAACAATCAAAAGAATTATACCTGAAACATGAACAATATGTGGATTTATGAATATTCAGTTTCTTTTAACCTTATATCCTCCTTTCATTTCATGGTGTTTGATGCTTTGTGCAACAATCACAAACCACACACATACACAAGCACACACATACACACACACACACAACACACGTACACACATACACACACACAAACAACACACACACACACATACACACCCAACACACACACACATACACACAAACCCAACACGCACACACCCAACACACACACACACACATACACACACCCAACACACGCACACACATTCACACACACACCCAACACATGCACACACATACGCACACACACCCAACACATGCACACACATACACACACACACCCAACATGCACATACATACACACACACACCCAACACACGCACACACATACACACACACACCCAACACACATACACACACACACCCAACACACGCACACGCATACACACACACACCCAACACATGCACACACATACATACACACACCCAACACACGCGCACACATATACACACACACCCAACACATGCACACACATACACATACACCCAACATGCACACACATACACACACACACACACCCAACACATACACACACACACCCAACACATACACGCACACACCCAACACACACCCACACACCAACATGCACACACCCAATACACACACACACATACACACACACCCAACAATAAAAGAAAAAAAAACAGTTCAAATCTTCCCCAACCCAGTGAACCCCACACAGTAATCACACACACCTGAAGACAGATTGGAGGCTGATGCAGAGGGCTTTAAGGGTATAGGCAGATTGTCAGGTCCGGTGGCACCCACACTGTCTCCCCTCATCAACAGGTCGATCAGCTTCTTGGCCTCCTCTGGCGTCTCCGCATGGCTGGTGTGCTTCACGTTGGTAGGCAGGCCTATGGAACCCACCTGTACATCATCCATGACAATGATAGTGTGTGTTCTACATCGTGAGGCTGTGCTGATAAGCGTACTGCCTGCAGGAGAGGTATTGCTGTATCATCACCATCACTGTTACTGCTGTATCATCAGCATTATCACTGTTCACTATATTATCATCATCACCATCACTGTTACTGCTGTATCATCAGCATTATCACTGTTCACTATATTATCATCATCACCATCACTGTTACTGCTGTATCATCAGCATTATCACTGTTCACTATATTATCATCATCATCATCACTGTTACTGCTGTATCATCAGCATTATCACTGTTCACTATATTATCATCATCATCATCACTGTTACTGCTGTATCATCATAATCAGCAGCAACAGCAGCACTGCTATTGCTATATCATTATCATCATCACTGTTATTTCAACGTCATCAAGATTGTCATTGTTACTACGTTATCATCTCTGATATAACTCTATCATAATCAACGTCACTGTCTGTCATCATCATCATGAACATCATCATCACTGTTATTACTGTCATGACCATTATCGTCATCACTGTTACTACTACATCATCATTATCACCATTTTTACCACCATATCATCTCATTATCACAATTATTATCATATCATTAACAACATTATCATAACAATAATCATGTGTGACTGACTTCTTGGTTTCTGTCATGTAATTTCTCTTCCTAAATGCTTACTGGTAAATGATACGTCAAATCACATTTCTTTCCAGATCATACTCCTGAACTCTGTCAGTGTCTCCACATTATTGGTTTGATCATGCCAAAACTGTTCTGTGTTGTACTAATTTTTTGTCACAAGAGATTTCTCTCTATCACAAACACAACACATACACACACACAGACACACGCACACACATCTACAAAAACAAGCACACATCCACACCCACCTACATATACACCCACCCTTACACAAAGACACACACACTCACACATACACACCCCTTCATACACAAACACACATCCATGCCCACCTTCATATACATCCACCCTTACACTTAGACACCCACCCAACCAGCCCCCCCCCCCACCCCGCCACCCCCCCCCCCCCCCCGACCCACACCCCTTCACACACACACCCCTTCACACACAAACACACATCCATGCCCATCTACACATACACCCACTCTTACACTTAGACACCCACCCACCTACCCCCCCCCCCCCACACTCACACACACACCTACACATACTCCCACAAACAAACACATACACCCACCCTTACACTTAGACACACACCCACCTACCCCTCCCCCCCTCACACACTCACACACACACCTACACATACTCCCACAAACAAACACATACACCCACCCTTACACTTAGACACCCACCCACCTACCCCTCC